>NW_015506795.1:84668-94547 GCF_001515645.1 Sinocyclocheilus grahami
TAATATATATATATATATATATATATATATATATATATATATATATATATATATATATATATATATATATATACACACTGCATATTTATTTATTTATTTACAATGCACTGGATTTATTTATTCAGAATTTTAGCAGTTTATTGACACTTTTTAACCTACTCAAACATATCTGTACTTTTACATTTTTAGCTCACATGAAAATAGCACAAGTGGCTGTATGTAAACACCTGTGCTTTTGTTTTGCAATGAGGGAGACTGTGTGGGAAGCCCTTTAATGGAGGTGGTTTGTGTGTGTATATTGCTAATTACTGCGAGCACACGCTCTCAATCTGGATTCTTCAACATTAGAATTGTCTTTTACAGAATTATTAGTGAATGAAACTTAATGTCCCTTGGTGAAGCAGAGTTGACTGTTGTTTCATTATGGCTCAATGGCACTGTGAGAAACCAAGAGCGACGCACCAACTGTGCATAAAAACATCAATACATCTGCATGTTTGTGAAGGCTTTGATTGTAAAACAAGCAAATAAGGGTTTTAATGTTTAATCAAACCCCGGTTGACTCTGTGAATTGGTTATGCTGTCTGATTGAGACAGGGTCTCTCCTCACTAATCTCAAATGATCAATTATAACCACTCTAGACAGATGTCAGTAGTGCCTTGGAATTCATTGATTAGCATAGCAATACGAGTGAGGCTCTAGCAGAGCTCTGTCCATAAAGTGGAAATGTGTAGTTGTGTACATTTGAATGTGTTGTAAGGGCCAGGGTATTTAAAGGGTATAGCAGTCCCTGCATGCAATATGACGTGCAACTGATGGAATCATGAAGAAAATGTTTCATTTGAATGAACATAACCTTGTCTTGGGTGTTTTTGTTAATGTCTTCAACCGCTACAGATCAGAAACAGAAGAAGTTCAATCTTTTTATAACTCTGACAAGGAAAATGTAATCTGGTAGTTTTCTTCATTTCATTGATGTGACTGATTAATGACATCAGATATTAATACACTGTAAGGCGCGTCCTTTTTTTGCTATTTAACTCATTTTCAAATCAAACTGCAATAAATTATAAAATGACATTTTTACACGATTTATTGACTATATGCTAATTATTGCATTCATGTCAGTTACCAAAGAAATGCATGTATAAATCTTAATTGGATGAATGGTTATTATGGATAAAGGTCTCATATTTTACCGGGAAGCAATGTTTTGAAACGAAAAATGTCTTGATGATTTTTTGTTATTACAAACATGCATGCAGCTTTCATTTCTTAGAAAGTTAATTGATTGAGTGGAGTCATATGGATTACTTGTGGATTATTATGATGTTTTTATCAGCTGTTTGGACTCTCATTCTGATGGCACCCATTCACTACATTTCCTTTCTAAACCTTTTTCTAAATAGCCATTGATGAAGATTACAAACATGAAATAAAACCGCGATAAATTATAAACTAATATTTTTAAATTATGTATTAACTCTAGATTGTTTATCACACTGTATCCTTTTTAATGTCTGTTCCAGTTGCTCACTTTAAGAAAGCAAAAGGTTTCACAAATCCTGAGCAGTGGCTCAATTACTAGCAAATTAACATTAAAACAGCTTTATGTCCTTATTGATTAGCTGAGCACTTGCTAATGGAAAGTGGACCACGTAGTCATTTAGACACATACTGAAGAAAAAAAAAGAAAAAAAACCCAATTATAACTCTGAAATTGATACAAAGAAATGGTAAGTAACACATTGAATTAAATGTGGAATTTAAAGTAGAAAGTCTGAAATAGTATTTTAGTAAAACATGTTCCTGTAATACTTTTTTTTTATATATATACAGTGTGTGATCTTGTTTTTATTTTGCAGGCATAGCACATATTTTCCATGCTAATTTAACCCCTTATTTAAAAAAATAATAATTATTTCAGACCTTCCACATCATAATTGTTGTAGTTGTTGAAGTAAAAATAAACTTTATTCAGAAAATATTGCAAATTGCATCAGCTGATAATTAGGACGTGTTGCTTCCTTTATTGTATTTCACACCACACGGTATCAGTGTTCACAACATCAGTGATGAAACTCCCACAGCAATTTGCAAGTCTTATGGCTTCTGTGTTAGTTTTGTTTGGATTCCAACATTCTTCAAAAAATCTAATTTCATGTTCCTCATAAGAAAGTAAGTCATAATATGGATGATGACAGAATGTTAATATTTAGGTGAACAATTTCTGTAATACTGTATAATGGGTCTGCTTGATGAATCTCCAAATTTGATCAGAGTTGGAGCTGTACATAGAGCAGTATAAAGTTGTGGAAGTAGATTTTTCATGCAAACTGTTCTAAAGGAGCAGGAAATGGTGTTAATTGCAACAAAATCCAAGAATAAGTCCTACTACACATTCTATGATGGATATTTGGATGCTTTAAAGGGGTCATATGATGCTATTTTAAAGATCATTATTTTGTGTATTTGGTATAACAGAACATGTTGACATGCTTTAATGTTCAAAAAACACATTATTTTTCAAATACTGTACATTATTGTAGGACCTCTATGCCCCGCCTCTATCAAACGCTTCGTTTTCTACAAAACCCCCTCCTTTGACAAGCGCAGTCTGCTCTGATTGGCCAGCTGACCAAGTGCATTGTGATTGGCCAAACACCACAAGCACGCGTCGGAAATGTAACACCCCTTGCCATAATCGCGAGCTTCAGCTTTCAAAGTAAATATCAAGACCATTAATAATGTTGTTAGTTTTACCATCAGTTACAGCCCGAACGGGCAACAGAGTCGCGTGACATACACAGTGATGATGCAGTACACAAGCCGCGGTTAAGACAGCTGATGTGCTATGAGTCTGACAGGCAGTTCACTCTCCTGTGATGTGACCCTGTTCCCCTCTCACACACACACACACACACACACACACACAACGCATTGCTCTGCGCTGCGCAAAACTCCGCATTTGAACAGTCAATAGCAAATACTTAAACTAATAACAAAACATACTTACAGTCGCTGATTCAGAAGCGCCAGATTGTCATAGCAAAGTCGGAATTGACCCATTTTTTTATTTTTTAGAAATAGCCTTTGTGCACAGCCAGTCTTGTACTCTTCTAGGTTCAAAAAACTGTCATCCATAAAATGCATTGCACAAATTCGAACATCTGAGTTGTGCTGTTCTGTTGTAAATAAATCTTAACCATTGATTCCTAATTGCATCTACTTCCGGAAGGCCAAATAAAGTGCTTTTGCTTTCGCACTGAAACACACAGCGTCTCCCTGACATGGCTGCATCAACACTACTGCTGTTCCTGAAACCATGCCTTCTTTCTTTGCATGAACATTTGGGCGGCATTATGCTAATATTTCCACATGACGTAGATATGTGGGGGCGTGTTAGAACGAGCCGTTTTAGGTAGGCGTGCTTGACTCTTAACTTTTATAAAGAATATCTCTTTAGATTTGAGACTTTAGTCTTTGCAACTTTACAGATCTTCTTTATGCACCAAGAGCTTGTAACACTCCAAAGAGAAAGGAAAAATTGAAATCACATCATATGACCCCTTTAAGGATATTAAGATCCTGTTTTCAGCAATTTATGACTTTTTTGTAATCGATGATGTGGTTTGAAATTCTAAATAATTCAATCATCTCAAATCTCTGTCATATTCATTTTCACTAACCTTGTTGTTGCACTGCTTTTTGACTTCTTTTTGAAAGACCAGACCAGAGCACCTTAGTTACCTCTTTGCACCAACCTTGATGATGTCTGGACGTTTGCCAAGCAGACACATTATATTAATGCTGCAATTTCAATCACTACAAATTGTGGAAGAGAATTAGAAGCGGTAAGTGAAGTCATTATTTTGTACACTACATTCAGAGTCTCCATTAACTCCATCACTTTAAATTTCTGAATGCAAATTTAGCAAAAGCAAATGATTGTACAATTCAACTAAGCGAGGCATTGCGAATCCTAATGCTCTTCTTGTGTTGTAGCCTCACAGAAAACATGCATTCTGATTTCTTCAATATGTGACAAGCTGTTTTACCAAGCAGATGAGCTTTGCTAATGAGCTAATGCGATCTGGTTTGAGAAATGTATAATGAGACCTGGCTGTATGCGATTCAAGGCAAAATAAACTAGGCCATTGTGAAAGAGGCAGAACAAAATTGTCAGTGCGATTTGGACCTCGGTTTCTGATATGAACATCATTTGCCCTCACTTGCTTCAGATGAGATGTCATCTGGAGAGGCAGAAGAGACCGTAACATGATTCTTCACTGCATGTTCCAGTGATCACGGCAGCAGTGATGCATCAAATGATGGAGTAGAGAGTTATAAATGGGCATTTATCCAGACACAAGATGTGACTGAGCACAATTGCACATTATAGTTGACAGCATCTAAAATAAAAGCATGTTAATGTTTTTGAAATAAGTCTCTTATGCTCATCAAGGCTGCATGTATTTGATCAAAAAAACTGTAAAATATTATTACAATATAAAATTACTGTTAAAATATAATTTTTTCCTATGATGCAATAAAGCTTAATTTTTTAAGTGTCATTGCTCCAGTCTTCAGTGTCACATGATGCTTCAGAAATCATTCTAATATGCTGATTTGTTATCAATGTTGGAAACCGTTGTGCTGCTTAAAATGTTTTTGGAACCTGTGATAGGGGAGCTGAAGCGGATGTCGCCGCCTCGAGGGGCTCCACAGCAGAACCCACCACCTCGGTTCTGAAGTGAATTCTGAAGGCTCCCGGACTGGAACGGGCTCTGGATTGGATGCTGAGGGCTCCTGGAGTGGATTGGATTCTAGAGTGGACTCAGAAGGCTTACAGACTGGAGCGGGCTCTTGAGTGGACTCTGAAGGTTCCTGGACTGGAGCGGACTCTGGAGTGAACTCTGAGGGCTCACGGACTGAAACAGACTCTGGAGTGGACTCTGAGGGCTCACGGACTGGAGCGGGTTTTGAAGTGAATTCTGAGAGCTCCTGGACTGGAGTGAATTCTAGAGTAGACTCGGAAGGCTCACGGGCTGGAGCGGGTTCTGGAGAGGACTCTGAAGACTCCCTGACTGGAGTGGCCTCTGGGGCAGGCTCCTGGGCCAACAAAGCAGGAAGCTTACATGGGACCAGCAAAACAGAGAGCTTAGGTGGGGCCTGCAGGGCAAAGAGCTTGGTAGGAGCTGGCAAGGCAATGAGCCTGGGTGGAGCCGGCAGGGCAAGGATCCTGGGAGGAGCTGGCAGAGCAAGGATCATGGGAGAGACAAAAAGAGTGGACTGCTCAGTAACTTCTGGAACCACCAGGGTCGGTTCCTCCAGGACCACCGGACTTGGGACCACCAGAGACGGGTCCTCCAGGACCACCAGACTCGAGACCACTGGAGTCGACTTTGCTACCCTCCTTCTCTTCCTCCGTTTAAGAGTGGGAATAGATGACTGGTTCTGGGCTTGATTAGACGAGTGAGGTATGGGTGGGATGGTCCCTGCAGATGGATTCTGGTGGTGGTGATTAATCTTACTGTCCTTCTGGAGCTGCAAATATCTGGAGAAGTTCCAGAAATCCAGACACTTCACCAGTTCCATCTCCCACTGCAATAGAGGTCCATCCAGACAATGATTAAAAATGTCCATACCTTGAACGCCCAGCCTCTCCGCCCCAGTCCAGAATCTCTGGACAAAGGCCCATTAACTCCATTCCCCTTTGGCACAATTTCTCCAGCCCTTGAAGCCTGGCTTGCTTCTCTGGGAATAGAGTCCTCTCCCTAATGCTGCTGGATCTGTACATGGTTGGTTGATTCTGTCACAGCAGACTCACAAACAGGATGTGCAGCATTTATTATAAAAAATCCAAAAACAAACAGCGTAATCCAAAAACAGGGAAACCAGAATAAAGAAACACGCAACAGAAAACAATCAACCAGCAACTAAGGACACAGAAACCCGAGCTTATACGAGGATGAGTTAACAAGATAATGAGACACAGCTGAATGTAATGAGACTAGAATGTCAAAGCAAAAGGTGATGGGAACTGAAGTCCAGAGAAACAAAACAAAACTACAACGTGTGCCCTCTAGTGACTATAAGGGGCACACCAACTATAGACTCTGTGACACTATGAATAAGTTATGCATTGAATTAAATAGTAATATAACTAAAGTAGCAGTTAACAAAACACATTTTATAGGAATCTTGATTCAATGCATTACACTTATTAAACACAAGATACTCGCTCTTTCACACACAAACAAACATCAGCACAGAAATACTGAAAAGCATGATTGAAACAGAGGCTAAACATTTGGCAGCACTAGCTCACAGCATTGTTTGACTTTTCAGCATTTTGCCTTCCTTCATATGAGTGTTCAGCAAAGTGACATCAAATTTGATTGGTCCTTGGGGACAAGAAATGCTTCTTTGAATTCTTATCTTTTGTACTCAGTAGTGCTTTAAATGAGCTCAAGGTTTTTTCACCATCTTATCTAAAAAAATGTTCTGTGGCTCTCTGGAACTAGAAGCGCGCTTGTAATTCATGCTGAATGCAAATCCACTTCATCCTTTGAAGAAAAAACGCTACTTGCAGCATTCCCAGACTTAACAAAATTACCTGAATGAAGCAGTGGCTGTACTGCTCTTGGCATTTAGAGTGAGGAATATTGAGGGCAAAATTTTGAGTCTATAAGATAGTTGTAACCAGACGAGTCAAACATTTTGTCTTTGATATTAAGGTGAAATGTCAGTATTCAGTGTTCATTATCGCATTTGAATCATCAGTGGCAAATCCTTTAACTATAAAAAAACTTACTCACAGTCTGTGAGTCAGAACAGCCGGCATTGTAGTCTACTCTACCAGGATCAGGAAACAGTCCTCCATAAAATGTGCTGCACACATCTGAATATTTGGGTTGAAGTGTTCTGGAACAGTGTTGTAAATACAACTTAACCACTGATTTCTAGTCGTGTCCTCTTTTAGAAGGCCAAATAAAGTAGTTTCACTTTCACAATAAAAAGTTTTCGCTTTCACAAAGTAGTTTTCGCTTTCACAATCGGCCTTGAGTGAGCCGCCGGCTTGAGTGAGCAGAGGCAGGCGGGCTTGAGAACGGCACGGCCGGTGGATTCGACGAAGGAGCGGCCGGCGGGCTTGCGGCAACCACATGTGATGACTCCGGGCTGGACTCCGCTTTGTCCACGGTGAAAGCCGATCCGGCGATCCATCGTGCGGAGTTGATGTATTTCCTCAGCGACCAGCACGGATCAGCTCTAGGCATGATGAAGAGGATATCATCATCTTTTGGAAGGCCAAACAAAGTAGTTTCGCTTTCACAACAAAACACAGCGCCTTCGCGACATGGTGGCGGCAACAACAATACTACAGCGAGAATAAAAGTTACGCCTTCTTTCTTTGCGTGAACATTTGGGCGGCGTTATGCAAATCTTCCCACATCGTGACATAGACATGTGGGGGCGTGTTAGAACGAGCCATTTTAGGTAGGCGTGGTTGACTCTTAACTTTCATAAAGAATATCTCTTTGGATTTGAGACTTTAGTCTTTGAAACTTTACAGATCTTCTTTATGGACCAAGAGCTTGTAACACTTCAAAGAGAAAGGAAAAATTTAAATAGCATCATATGACCCCTTTAAAAGGTAGCACACTAGATTTTGCCGAAAATGTCAGTTTAAGATAAACAGTAAAAGTATGATAATACAACAATAATAATAAAAATGGATAAATAATTAATGTTAATAAATAACATTTTAATATATATTAAAATAGAAAATGTTATTTTAAATTGTAATAATATTTTTTGTGATCTTATATCTTATCGTATCCTATCATCGTATCGTATCGTCTTATCTTATCTTAAATCTTAGTACATCCAAAAGTGAAACTCTGGCTTTAACTAATGTACCTTTTTTGTCACTGGGGCACCACGTTAGGCTATTTCTTTACTACTGATTACCAAATATACAACTGATAGGTTCGACACAAAAAGCTTTTTATTATCTGAGCTATGAACTTTATGGTTGGCTTCTGAAATAAGTCCTAAATAAATAAACAGACTGCTGAATGCAGATGTTCTGCTTTTGATAAACACCTTTGATGCATAAAGAGGAAATGTCCTGAGATCATGAAAGCGTAAAAGGAAGTTTCTACTAGCAGAAAGCCTGGCCATTTTCTTCTGCATTATGTATCAAAGCACTCTGTAGTATTATCTGGTAAAGGGGAAAGAGGGAAGACAGGATCGGTTACACGGCAGTGAATGCAAGGCAACCGTTCTCTGATACTGCAGGAGAACTTGTGATAAGCCCATTGGAAAGGTCAAAGTAAAGTTTAGCAATCAATCCTTCCTTCTGTACTGATCTATTCCGCATTCTCTTTCACAACAGGAATTTAATGAGTTGTACATCACTTAGTCTCACTGTGTGAGGAAATCTTTCCAGGGCATGCTGGAGAAAATAATTAGAGGGTGAGATTGGAAAATGGCTGCTTCAGTCACCATCCACGCTGTGCTGCCAGACAGAGGTGTTCCAGGGTTGCTGTGTTTCCTCGCTCTCTCCTAGGTAAGTGCTTGTGAGAAATGGACTTTGTCAGCGGTGGCAGTTATTGTCTGGTGCAATGAGAGCAGGGGGCAACTCTTGGACACTTCGGATGGCTGGCCTTCTCAGCCCTAACTTTCGATGGTTAATAATCCCACTCCAGTATCAGAGAGGCAGGCTGGTTACACTGTCAGAGGTACAATGGCTTGTCACTGGGGCAGTACCCTCAAGGGTACACCCGTTGTACCCTTTCATATGGGTACATATCTGTACCCTTGCAGTATGTACCTTTCAAAGGCAAATATGTACCTCTGCTGACTAAATTGTACCTTATAGTGCTATGGTACCATAATGTACCTTTAAAAAAGGTGCAAATTCGTCATTTTAAGGGTACTGCCCCAGTGACAAGCCTTTTGTACCTTGTGAAGGCAAATTTGTACTCCATACAGCACATTAAAAAGGCCAGAATGCTGTTTATCCAGCCTGGTCTCATGTTTATACGTAGGTATAAATACGTAACATTTACAAGCACAAAACGTACACTTTTGTACGTTTTTAGTCATGCTAAAACACATTTATTAAACATTCAAAACCATTACATTCTCACATTTTTCACAGGATGAATGTTATAAGCTCTATCACAATGTCATAACAGAATGCATATATTGCGCAATTTTACTTTTGAAAAAAAAGTGAACTTTTTATACTCAATTGTAAACAGAAAGAATTAAAAAGCAATTTTTTTCCAACAGTACACATTTCATTAATTGTAACTAACTTTTTAAAACTATTTGTATTTGTAAAATTGTAAACAGCTAGAATATTAAGCTTAAACATTTATTAAACATTATATATATTAAACATTTATTAAACATTTCTTCAAAATCAGTACATCCCATTTCATTAACCTTTTTTTTTACCATGTAATAAAACATTAAGAATAAAGTAATTTCACTTTTTTTAAAACAGCACTAGATCTCATGTTAAGTAAATTTTTCTACTACATTCTACATTTTCTAAAACAGCTTTGAACATCAAGAATCACAAAGCAATCTTTTCCAAACAGATTTCATTAATTGTAACTTTATACCCTTAAAACATTTAATCACAAACACACATTTCACCAAATACAGTACTACACATTTAATTTGAACTTTCTTAAACATTCTTAAGGATCACAAACAATTTATCATCAGCAGAGTACACGTTAAGGGCCTGAAAGTCCATCTCTTGCCCTGGTTTTATAACACTCCATTCAAAGTCAACTTTTACTGTATATGCATGGAAGTGAATGAATGAATGATGCATTTATATAGCGCTTTATTGT
>NW_015506795.1:94593-94904 GCF_001515645.1 Sinocyclocheilus grahami
ACCCTGCTTAGCTTCAGTGGGCAACCAGTCTTGGGCTGCAGGGTGATATGGCTGTTTCTCTTAGTGTGAATCATACGACACTGGCATTAAAAACTTCCCACACAGAAACCATACAGTATTGACATTTAAAATGTATTTAACTTGGAAAAATAGAGGAATTTCCTCTGCATGGATATAGTCAACTATAAATACATCTTTTAAAGCATACTTCACACCGTCAACAGTCACATTTGAAACACGCTGAATGTCGATTTTTTTTTTTGCTGCAGGACAGTGTATTCTTCATGTAGGGTGGGGGGAGAACGTCTCGG
>NW_015506795.1:95045-95700 GCF_001515645.1 Sinocyclocheilus grahami
GGACAGTGTATTCTTCATGGAGGGTGGAGAACGTCGCGGTTACGTATGGTAACGTCTCGGTTACGTATGGTAACCCTCATTCCCTGAAGGAACGGAGACGTCACGTCGGCTGACCGACGATCTCGCTTGGATCTCGCTTAGAGAGACCAATCTACTTCGCGTGTAAACTAAACTCCTTCAGGGAACGAGGGTTACCATACGTAACCGAGACGTTCCCTTTCAGTCGGTCACTCTTGACGTCACATCGGATGACCGACGAATTGGGATCACCACTTTGTCGGTTGATGTACGCAACGGTCGCTGTGTTGTCCATGAAGACTAGTACATGCTTGCCTCGTAAGCGCCCTTTGAGACAGTTCAGGGCAAAGTGCACTACCAGCAACTCGAGGCAGTTGATGTGCCAGTGCAGTTGGGGCCCCGTCCAAACCCCTGACACTGCAAGCCCGTTGTACGTGGCCCCCCAGCCGGTGGTTGAGGCATCCGTGCAAACCACAGCATGCCTGGAGATCTGCTCGAGGGGCACTCCTGCCCGGAGGAACACAAGGTCTGACCACAGGGTGAAGGTTTGGCGGCAGGCCGGTGTAACTTGGACCCAGAAAGTGCCGCGTTGCCACGCCCGCCTCGGGACTCGGCCATGGAGCCAGTGCTGCAGCGG
>NW_015506795.1:95760-129532 GCF_001515645.1 Sinocyclocheilus grahami
TTATTTTAAATGTCAAGCATACACAACTTTATTTAAAGCAGAAGTGAAACTAGCAGACTGTAAGTGTCTCTCATTCTGCACCAATACAAACGTGTGCGCATCCAACTGTACTGTGTATGTTTAGCTTGCTTTAAGGCCAAAGTATACTTCGGTTTTTACTCGTATGCGAGGGTCCGTGTACATTTATTACATTTACATCACCAAAATAGTACGCGTGCACTCGTATAATGTATAACGAGTGGTTCCCTGCATTAATTTAGGAAACTGTTTTGTGATTACAGTATTGAGCTGCTGCAATGGAGCAGCTCTAATGCGCCATTAAAATGAATAGTGAAAGTAACAAAAGCTTATACAATACATTTTAACAGGTATAATTAAGTGTGGAAATAACTGAAGGTAATATCTGTTTGCTAAATGAAACCAACTAATATGATTCATATTATTATTATTATTATTAATATTATTTTGTTTCTGTACCCAATATTTAAATTTTTTTTTTTACAAATGCTGTGAAAATACAGGTATCCGTATCGGTGAGTACCAAAAATGAAGGTATCGGACTCGTTCTGAAAAAAGTGGTATCGGTGCATTCCTAGTTTGAACTGTTTCTATGGCCGTTTTACCGCTGTTTTGTCAGCGTCTCGAGCACTGTCTCGCGGTAGAGTATAAGTTATGCGAAAAGTAACATTATAATTTATTACATGTATTCCAGCTTCTTTCAATTTTTGAAGAAGATCCTCCGTCGACAGCGTCAGAAGTGAGACAGCCATGATATGGAATAACCGTCGTGCTCGTGCACAATATCAACTTTGCGTGGGCTATAATCCCATTGGACGACACAAATTTAAAGAAGGCTGGCTGCGAAAATGCTACTTGAACTTTGAGGCAAAGTAAAAGTACCCCATATACTGTTAAATAAACGTTAAATAGTTTAGTCTACATTGTGCTTTTGTTAAGAAAGGTAAGTACATGTATTTGTTTAACTCTAAATGAATTACAATTACAATTAAAAATGCAGGCCTACTTTAATACATTTGCTTTATGTTTAAAAGTTATTATCTTGATGCTCTGAATAATCATTTAAATGTCGTGTTTGTATACTGTTCAGAACTAGTCAGTAAAGATGTGGGCTCTTAAATAGATTTGGTTATGTTGTGCATCTCTTCCAAATAACCAACAACTCATGAAAATTAATATCTTACTCTGTGTAATATATTTTGGGTGACCATTTCATACACTTTGGCATACTGCTTTTGTCACACAAGTGATTGTACCTTTATTTGGGGATTAAATGGTCCAAACATGGACCCTCTGACTGTTGGAAACATATTTGTACTTTTTTTACCCCTAAATGGTACATATGAGTACCCTAAGGTGTAACTATGACCCATTAAGGGTACAACTTCACCATTTGTACCCTAAGTGTTCACAAACGGACCCCAACCGTACCCTTTTTTCTGACAGTGTAGCACTTCTACACCTGAGAAGGAATGTAATTTTAGAGAACATCTCTTCCTTATTTCTCGGAATCATTTTCCTCTGAGAACAAAAGGTCAAAAGGAGAGCGATGCGGCCACCGGCAATACACATTTTGTATCTGGGGATCAATAATTTACTCTTAGAGGAAAGTGACGTCTTAATCGAGACTTCTCTGTACTCTCCCATTCAAATAGCCAGAAGGATCTAGTTATTTACATCAACCTCATGGACACTGACTCAGCAAAGTGATTTAAATGGAGGACTAAAATTAAATTTATATTGTGGGTTGTTCTATATTCCATGAAAAGTAGTGAAATCATTTCTGCTACTGCTTTTATAGCATGTTTGTGGGTTTGTTAATTAGCACGAATGACACCAAAATATAATTTTCATCAAATAAAGGGATTATCAGTGTCCTTATATCTCATTCAGAACCAGATCAGTCTGATTCGCAAATCAATGATTTTTATGAGTCAGTCCTTTTAAATGATTTACTGTCAGTAAAAAATACTGAGAATTTTTTATTTGTTGTGTGTACTAGCGATAGGAAGACAAATTATTTTCCACAAACTGGTTCTTTCAGACAGCTTGTTTCAATGATCAGTTAAAAAAGAAAAAAAGAAAGAAATTTACCAGTTCGTTTACATAATCATGCAATTACATCTCATATACTAATTCTAATATTAAAGTACTCAATAATGATGTCTAAAGCTTATCAAGTGAATAAACTATAGTCTTAATCAGCTCAACTTTTTAGATAAATCCTGAGGAACCATAAAGGATTGTTTCACAAAAAAGAGCCAGTTCAAAAGAACGATTTATTTGCAAATTGGACATTAGTGTGTACTTGTGATTTTTTTTCTTGTGATTGAATATGATGTGATATGCTCAGGCGAAATACGTATGTATGCAATTCACCATGAAATTCATCCCGACTGCTCTAAAGTATATAAAATATTATTATAGGTGTATCTGAGGCCTCGTTTACACTGCAGTTCTTGATGCCCAATTCTGATTTGTTGCCTATATCCGATTTTTTTGGCTGTCCGTTTACACATTCTTTCAATTGTGACCCATATCCGATTCATGTGTTTACACTTGCCACATACCATCTGGAACATAGTGCATGCGTTGTTGTCATTTACCGCCTCAACATGTGCTTCCTCCTGAGACTAATGTGACCTGTGCTGACAAAACGAGTCACAATGAGCAATTTAAAAATGACATTCTCCATTAAAAGACCTTCAAAATGATTTATGATTTGTTGGAATCTGACAAAAATTACTGAGCTACACCCGTTTGAAGTCAATAGAGTGAAGTCACCCGTCTTTTCTTATTACCGTATTAATTACTATATTAATAATTACAATCCAGCTATTTTTTATTTTATATTTGCTATTATAAATAAGAACAGATGCATTTACATTTACATTTACATTTAATCATTTAGCAGACACTTTTATCCAAAGCGACTTACAAATGAGGACAATGGAAGCAATCAAAATCAACAAAAGAGCAATGATATACAAGTGTTATAACAAGTCTCAGTTAGCTTAACGCAGTACACGTAGCAAGGGTTTTTTAAATAATATAATAAATAAAAATAAAACAGATAGAATAGAAAAAAAGAATAGAGCAAGCTAGTGTTAAAGGTCGTATTTGCTTTTGTTAATTGTATAATAGGCATAAATGAAAAGAAGACAGATTCTGTAACGGGCCTGACGAGACGTGAGACGTTCGGATCCAAATGCAAAGCTTTAATAGGAGAAGACACAGACGTGGTCATAAAGCAGACAGGGTCAAACAGAGGCAGACAGGTATATGGCGGGCAAAACACAAGAATAATCCTAGGGCTAGCGTGGGTCGATGAACTGCAGACAGAGTCACAGGGGCAAGGCTAAAGGGAGGAATCCAGGAAAACAGGCGAAGATCAAAACCGGAGAAAACAGACAAGGCAAGGCAAAACTAGGCTAGGGCTAGGGCTAGGGCTAAGGCTAAGGCAGGGAAACAAATGAGGGCTCTGTAGTGTCACTATCGCTGGGGGAGTGATAATCGCTGAACAATACTCGAGATCAACACCGAAGGAAACAGACAAGGCAAGGCAAAAACTAGGAAAACACGGAGAGGGGTACAGGCTAAACAATACTCAGCAGAGAAATGTGGTAAGAGTGGGTATTATATAATGAGTGAGGTAATTAGAAACAGCTGTGTGAAATGAGTGCAATCAGGACAGTGTGCAAATTGTGCAAAGAATGTTGGGAAATGTAGTCCAGGGTGCTATGCAACAGTTTGTGTAGTGCGAGAGTCAATGTAATGGAAAGGGTGACATCAGGTGGTGAATAAAAGGAAGTCCATGAACCGAAATCGTGACAGATGCGAAAAGATTAGAAAGCAAGTGTTAGATTTTTTTTGTTAAGGAAAACAAGCAGCAAATGAGTGTTGATGCAAAAAAAAAAAAACAGTAGAACAAATAGCCTAGAAAAAAACAAATAATGCATTACCTTTATCATTTTATATCTAAACTAAAGCATTAATATACGAAAAACAATCAAATGTAAAAATAACTTAAGTGTGTTCATTACAAATAAATTGATGATTAAAACTACAAAAGCAGTTCAATGAAGTGCAGCGAGTGATTCCCTCTTTTCTTTTATTGTTAGATTAACATTAATGATACAGACATCCTATACTGTAATGCACTGATCTAATAGGCCTAAAATGTTACAAATCAGATGTTTTTCCCCAGCAGTTCCCTAAGTGTTCACTTAAGACAGAACAGATTATGTTTGCGTGAATACTGAAATACTGTAATTCTGTATATGTGTGTATTTATCAGGATCGCGCGCCGTTATATGCACGCACTTCGGATGACAGTCAGTGCGAGAAGTGAGCGGAGAAAAGGTAATCCTCTCAAATGTACAAATAAAGATAATTTTAGATGTTTAATTACTACCTGGAGCATTTTTTGACTTTTTTTTTTGTGCCTGTAGCTCAAAATAGCCTGTGCGAATTTACACTCATTTTGCCAGCACGGGTCACATATGACGATATTAAACCGCGAAGAAGTACCAAATTGTCGCCGTTTCAATGACGTACAGAACGCATTGCCTCAGAAAATCCGATCTGCCTGTTTACATGGCGGTCGCATTGGCACATATCTGATTTATATCCGATTTATTTCCACATATGAATGAGGCCTGAAACCGATCTCGAAATATCCGAATGCATGCGTTTTTTTCCTGTTTACATTTTAATAGAACAGATTCGATCTGTGTCACATATGAGCAAAAAATCGGAATTGAGTCACGTTTAACTGACAGTGTAAATGGGGCCAAAGTATATTTAGGTGAAGACATGGTTTAAAAGATGGATAATGACGTTTTGTTATAAAAATAAATAAATACATAAAAAACAATGTAGGTTTAAGTGGAACTGGAGCCACAAATTGCAAATTTTGTATGATTCTCATTCCTAGATGTGGACGATAATGACCTTACTGTAATGGGGCGAACTAGACAAGAGACGTGCGGATCCAGCTGCAATGCTTTATTCAAAGGCAAGGTAATAAAACAGGCAAGGTTCTGACAATGGCAAACAGGTATAATGAGGGCAAGACAAAAGAGTAATCAGTTAGTCAGTCGACAGCGAACGTTAACCAGAGGGCTTGAAAAGAGGGGTAATCCAGAAACACAAGCAATAGTCCAGGCGAGGTACAAACAGAGTCTGAACGGCGAGGCAAGGGTATATCCAAGAAACACAGGCAAGAATCAGGTAACAGGCAATTACAAGACAAGACAAGACTAGACTATGAACTGAGACTGGGAACTAAGACAGGAAAATCTAGAACTGGCTCTGTAGAGTAGCTATCGCTAGGAGAGTGATAAATGCTATACAATACTCGGCCATTTGAAAGAAGAAGCCCATGGCTTATAAAGTGTCTTAGATTGGTTACAGCTGTGTGTGTCATTAGTGCAATGGATGTTGGGAAATGTAGTTTGTGGTGACATGTGGAAGTCTGTGTAGTGTGACAGTCAATATAATGGAAGAGCGATCTCTGGTGGCAAGTGGATGGAAGTCCATGGGCAGGATTCGTGACACCTACAATGTCATTTCATATGTTCCTATATCAAGAAAATATGTTTCATGTTTTTTTATAATGTTTTTTTTTTAGCTGTCAGTGAAAAATTATCAAAAACATTCTACCACCAGTATTTTCTCCTTGGTTGTCCCTTTATGTGTGAAGCACAGTTCCCATGTGACATTTTCCATCAAGCTCCATTGTTAATGGAAGCTGACCTATTCCTGCCCTGCTCTTTGCTCCTTACAATTCAGTGAATTGGATCCTGGAGTTACGGGAGCACTTGTTAGGCTGAAAAATTAGTCACGTCACTCGTAACAGATTGCTTCTCGGCTTCCTGCACGTCTCTGAGCCAAGAAGGTGATGAATTCCTCCATTCTGGATGATGTGTGAACGTATCCTGTGTGATCTGCCTGTGAATGTCACAGTAGACAAGACACAAGACTTCACTGGAAAGTTTTATCTTGATTCTATAGATGAAGTTTCATCCATTAAGTTTTTCTTTTTCATTAAAGCTGTTGCTAGTCTGCACTTTTAAGATTGCTCTTCCTTGCATTTCACATCTGCAGCTTGATTCCTACTCTAGATTTCTAATAAACCTTGTAGTGTACTCTATGAATTTGTTTGTACTCCATGAAATTTTTGGCTCTGTGGCAAATTGCCTATGATCCTCTACCGTAAAAGCGTCTGCTAAATGTATACAGTAAAGGTAAATAAAACACATTTTCTCATGATTATTAGGGATGCACAATATATTGGTACCTTATTATTATTTTAATTGATCTGTATTGATTGATATTGAATATTTAAAATTGCATTTAATTGTTCCCTTTTCTTTTACATTTATATGTTTAAGTAAAAAAAATGAAAATAAAAACTTAACTCATTTAGACAATAATGTAGAATTTTAAAATATGTCAGAAAATACTGTACAGGCAAAGTAGCTCACTGTTCACGATGCGCGAAATAAAAGAAGAAAATATAAATATCGAATTGGGGAATTGACTGTATTGAGAAATGTTTAGATGGCAATGGCATTTTCTTCTCCTTTTACCTCCTTATAAAGTAGTATGTATAAGCGCAGTGTTGCTTTGTTTACAGCAGTAACCAAGGAAACGCTATATTGCTGCTGTTCATTAAGTGTTCAGTTTTTGCTTTAAATCCTGTAAAAAATAAAATAAAATAAATGCTCATGCAACGTGTGTATCTTTGTTCGGATCATGAGTGAAATGCAGTGGTTGCCTCTAATTTCAAATTCCTACATTCCTTTATTAAAAATAAAAAATTAAGTAACACAGAATCTGAATCGGCCGAGAAAAATCATGATAGGTGCATCTCTAATTAAAATACTAAATAGTTGTGGGTTCAATTCCCTGGGAACACACTTACTGATAAAAAATGTATAGCCTGAATGCACTGTAAGTCGCTTTGGATAAAAGCGTCTGCTAAATGCATGAATTTAAATTAATTTAATTAAAAATGATATATATATCATTATCATTATATATCATATATATATATATCACCATGTCCCTGTAGGGGCTCCATATTATGCAGTAAAATGCTGAAGATTTTGGAAGTTAAGATTTTGCTGCACTATATTTATATTGTCAACAATCTCATTTATGTCTCTTTATTTCAGGAGAAACATGAAATAAATAAAAATAAACAAAGAAATAAATAAAGTTCAGATTTAAACAAAATAAATACATTGTTTTAATAATAATAATTAATAATAATTTTGATATTAACTAAGAACAGGAAAAACCTGAAATTTCATGACCTGAAATTGAAGTGATAGGACTTGTAATAGTGATAGAATTGTATTTATTTTAATAGCTTCAGGTTAAAGCAGTGAATGTAAAACTAGATAGTCTTTGTTGTGCCCACAGGAGAGATTATACTGTACACTGTGGCGAGGACCATAGCAGTGGGCATTTGGTTCTGAGGCCCATTACCCATGGTTTAACAGGACTGTCTAATAAACCATATCTGATTTAATGGCCCAAAAACGAGAGAAACTCTGCACAATGCCTGCGTCTCCTTAAGGAATATAATTGCGGTGGGCTATTGTGCGGCAACTGTGCTGGGCTCATTTAGAAAAGTAGAGGGGATGAAACATAATTATGCAAATGAGTTATCCATTATAACACATAGCGTTGTTATGAAGACAGGTAATCAAGTGAACATGGTCATCCAGTAATGTTAATTGAGGGCTTTGTGCTGCCACTTAGAAAAGTTGAGGGTCTTAGAAATGTCATATTTGATAGGAATTTTCAGAAGCACTTTTTGGCAAATCATAGGTTCAGCACAGTCAAATTGCATCATTTTAGTCTCAATTTCGCCCTCCTGAAACATTAGCAATAGCCATTCGACCTAATGTTTTACAGGCAGACATCGATTCCAAAGCCATTTTAACATTTCGTCAGGCTGGTCACATTAGAGGTCCAGCATAAAGCATCTGATGGGGCGCTCATCAGTCTTGAGTGAAGTTAAACAGTTATCCATCCATTTGTGTCTGAAGCATAAAATGAATCAAAGTCTTTCAGAGAGGAATGAAATTGTATTTGTATAGGTTGTTAGAGCCATGGCACAGAAGTGAAAATTCTTCAGGTGCCCAGCAGTCAAAGTCATTATATTTCAGGTCAGTGTTACTTTGCAAACAGTGTAAGAGCTAAAAAAGTAGGCAATACATCTGAGATGTGACAAGAAAAATAACCTCAGTCTTTCATCTTATGGTTTTGAATTTACCTCCAAAAATGTTAAATTGTACTCTTCAGCCAGTCAAAAACATATTCACTGAGCCACTTATATGGTCACCCACGAATTCACTTTTGATCCCTGGTTAAGAAGTCTTGAATGTATGAATGAGAGTGGACTGATGCTCAAGAGTGGAGAAGCACAGAATGTTACTAAGGAGGTGCTAAAATGGTCACACTAAATATTATATGACCTGTTTTATTTTCTATAAACTAAGGTACAGTATGCATTTTTTTGTTATACAACCTGATAAAACCCTGATTTGTGTAATTTCTAGGGTGGGGGGGGGGGATATTACACAACCAAATTACATGTATGTTCAAACTTTTGGGGTCAGTTTTTTATGTTTTTGAAATACGTTTCTTATACTCACAATTTTATTTAATCAAAAATACAGTTAAAAAAAATAAAAAATAAATAAATTTTTAACTTTATTCTGTATATATTTAAAAATGTTACTCATTTCTGTGTTGGCAAAGCTGAATTGTCAGTAGCCGTTACTCCAGTTTTTTTGTATAATATAAAACTTAATTTCAGTATGTTGATTTGGTGCTCAAGAAACATCAATGATAAAAACAGCTGTGGTGCTAAATATTTATTTAATTTTTTTGTGGAAAGGAAACCATGATTTATTTGAAATACAAATATTTTGCAATGTTGCAAAATGTCTTTATTGACACATTTGATCAATTTAATGCATCCTTACTGAATAAAATTATTCATTTATAACCTAAAGCAAGACTAAGAGGTCGCTCAGTAAGGACTAGCTTGATGTGAACAAAGTAGCTGAAAATGTACATATATAATTGATATATAATTAAAACTCATGAATTATAGCGATATTGTCAATTATAATTGAATGGAGTTACTTCTTGAAAATCAGGCATATCACATTTTATGGATTTTTTTTTTTACGGTTATATTTTGGGAAATCATAAATATTATGTTTTTTGAGCATCACCTTGACCCTATATAGGATAAGCGGTATGGAGAATTAATGGATATAATTAGTATAAAAAGGCCAAAACCTCTGACAAGGAACAGGCCAAAATCATTATTTTAATTTAGTCAGACATTAATTGAGTCAGACATGAATTGGGTCAGACATGGTTCACTAGCTAATTTTTCTGGGGAAACCTGAAAAGGGAAAGCTAGGCTGGTCCAAAATAGGCACACGTGTATCTTTAAAGATTCAGTGTTACTTTTAGGAAGGAGATACATTACAATGATGAACAAGCACTCTGAAATAAAGCTAAAGTAAAATGCTTTGTGTGCTCACAAATTCCAGAGAGCAGATTCATAGATGTGGAAACAGGAAAAGCATTCTTCACTCTTTGATAGAAACTACCTAAATGTTGTCATGTTGACAGAGAACACAGAGTTCCCTACATTCGCTCTAGACACATTAAAGCATTTTACTGAGGCTTTTCTTATGTTTTTGTACACACATTGCTGTAATGTCTATTTGATATTTTCATCTGGAAAAAAAAGTCATATTAATATAGTGTTTGCTCATCTGCAATACATCATTAAATCATTCATTAATTTTTTTCCCCGATTTATTTATTACACATCAAAGATGGACAAATTCAAGGGTGGCGTTGTCTGAATTTATTATCGAAATCCCTTCCTAAATATAGTGATTCTATGTTATTCCCCTGATGGCAGAGTAATGTTACTCTTGGCCAGGCTTCCAGAGATTTGACTCTCGTAATTGAAACCTAAGGGAGCTCTTCAGTTGTATTTATGATGCTGAATATGTTGAGAAGGTGGGACATGAATTCCACTCTTGGCCGTATATCACTGCAGAGGTGTAGAGCAGTGGAGATCATCTTCATTAATATATGCTGCTGAGGAGATGGAGCTGAGCAGTTGTTTTGAGGTTTGCTGGGTTTCTGAATTAGTGACCCCTGCTATTTTATCACGCTTGCTCGCTAGCTGCTTATGAATTTGGTTATGAATGAGGCTCAGATTACAGTCAGATGTTGCTGCGAATAAATTAACGTTCTTATGAATATCAAAACATTGAGATTATACAATATGAACAAGTTTTTCCATGCTATACTGTGGCACACAGAGAGAGAATAATGTCTGAAAATTCATAATAGCAAGAATGTTATCTTGCTTTATGATAATATTTGACCCTTTTCTCTATTTTCAGGGCTATACTTGCTGCATAAAATATTAAAGTAATATTCCAGGTTATTTTCAGTGTTATTTTTAGTGTCTGTCTACTGAAGAAAATAATTTCTTAAACTGCCATAATGCTCAGCATTGTGTTGTCCACACTCTTGGCTCTCTGGTTTTCTTTTAATGGAATAGTTCACCCAAAAATGAAAAATTGCTGAAAATATGGTTGCTCTATCCATTATATTGTTTCTCCAGTAAAAAAGAGAAATATGCACAGATCAAGAACTATTTACAAGCCAAAACAGTTCTAAACAAATATGTCAGTGGACTTTGATGTGAGAGGACAACATGGGATTAACTTTTTCACTATCGGAAGCATTATTATGGATTATGGGCTCATATTTTGGTCAGAAGCAATGATTTAAACACAGAATTTCAGTTCACAAGATGTTAATAGTCAATAGAAAACATGTGTGGTCATTACTTCCACTATTCTGGTTCTTGGAGAGATACAGAGCTTACTGTCAGTCACTTGGCTCACTCGGTCACCGCTTGCTTGAGTAGGTGACAGTTTCTGGATGGTGTGTGTGTGTGTATGTGTGTGTGCTTCCCTGTATTGTGAAGGCATTGTTCTGAGTGAATGGCTAAGGTGAGACACCGAGTGGCAGGAATGGGGGGGCATCCGTCATGTTGCTATGGTGACTATGGATAAAGAACATCCGTACCGGAGAAACAGTACTTCACACTGTGCCCGCATTAATTCAATATTCAGGTGTGCACAACAGCCAAAAGTACTCCATCACGGCACAATACAGCATTATCATTCCATTAACATTAAGCGTTAAAACATCTGTTACTCTGACGTAGACTGTGTAACAGGTTGCAAATTCACGTGGTGCCCTGAGAACGCCCATCGTACCCAGATTCACTCAGACTCGAGAAGGATCCAAATTGTGCCAGATTTACTGGTCTCAGTGAAAGTCTTACCATCCCTCCTCTAATCAAAGAACCCAATGAAGTCTCAAAGGGTGAAATTGAGCCTCAGGGGAGTAATGGAGCCCATTAAAAAGGAAGACAAACAGAGAGAGAGAGCGAGAGGTGGAACACCTGCTTAGTAAGGCAGCTCTGAGATATTTACAGGGTTCTGTGGGCAGAATGTCTTACTGAGAGGGTAACCAACCCAGGGACAGCTAATATAGTTCTTGTTTGGTGATTAAATGCAAAGAAAGAGAAGTGCTTTTAGCGTGTCTTGTCTCTTACTACACAAATGAGAATGTGTGTGAATGCATGTGAGGATGATGCTACATCTGTAGAGCATTGCAAAGTGGTGTTAAAATGTTAAAAGTGTGACAGTGGCATGGATCTTGTACTTTTAGAAGAGATGTATGTTAACGTATCATGAAAGGAATGACACCCAGTGCCATCTGCTACGACCACTACTATATCACAGATGCAGAATTGTCCAAACTAAGAGTTGTGTACGTTGGTGGAGTGCTAGATTCGGTTCAGGGCAAGATGTTTGGGTGGAAAGCCGTAACAAGCAATTGTTATGACTGTAGGTACTGTAGTAACTCGTCTCTCATGTTTCTGTAAATTACATTCAGACAGAGTCTGAACTCTGAAGTACCCTCTTAAGCAGTCTATTTTGATCCTGCTTATTCAAATCGATGCAAAGAAACCTCCTCTTTCTTCTTAACACAGTGATAGATAGAGCCACAGATGAAAAGCGGCACATCATATAAAATAAAAATAAAAGTACCCAGAATGTCTTCTGTTCTAATGGTCTCTTCTTTGGGAATAAAGGAAAATGTTAAATAGAAATATTTTTTATAATGCCTAGAACAGGGGTAGGCAAGTTCGGTCCTAGAGAGCCGCAGTCCTGCAGAGTTCAGCTCCAACCCTAATCAAACTTTTACGTTTTTTTTAGATATCTAACCGCTATTCATTATTCAGATTCATATTATTCAGTCACATGACATATTTGTACTTTAGATATACAATGTACAGTATGCGCATATTGACAGCATCTAAAATGTAAGAAATCTACGTGAATCCTTTATATAGTAAATAATTGCATATTTATTTGCTAGAATATAAGTAATATAATGTACTGAAATTGTATATGCTTTACTGTATAGAGCCAATATTTTAAGTATTTTTTTACACAATTTAATAGTAGTTATTAATTATTTAGATGCAGTTTATTCAGTAAATTGTTCACTCACATTTAATTTGTAATGCAGATTTTCAAATTTATTCTGAAAATGTCCTTCCATAGATTAAGTGTAAGCATATACATTTTTATTGTAGCTTGGTAGTTTTATTCAGTAATTTTTATGCAGCATCTTACAATATAGCATAACGTTTGTGGAAGGATATGTGGTTAATGACAAAAATCCTGGCTGTCTATGGGAAAACCAGCAAAAATGTTTTCAGCCAGTTGGCTTCAGTTCCAGACAAAATGCCGGTAATCATAGCTCATAACCTGTGTCACCTGCCACTATATTCAGGAGACATTTATTTCTCTATATTCACTGTACAGCTTTGCTCATCAAATTCTCTGCAACACTTTTTATCATGTAGGTTTCCAAGTCATTACTGAAGGTACAAATTACACGACGGCCTGCCCAACACTGGCATTCTGTCCTCGACTCGAGCTTGCATCTATGCCAGTTTGCACTTCTTAATTTGCTTATAATAGACATTTAATGTACCCTTCATCATGTTTATTTATTTCTCATCACAGAAATCAAATTAGTGCTCAGTGGCTGTCAGAGATTCAGTGACCTGATATGCCACTGCTGCTGGTTTCTTCCATTGTGATGAGGGCTTCAGAGTTTTACAACACAGCCTAACAAGGTAAAAGTGCAAAGAGGTTTAGATAACAGTGCATTTGAATTGCATTTGCACAACTTTTGTACTGTGTTGTCAGCACAAAAAAAACAAAACATAAAACTGCAAACTACTTACGGATATGTGTTTTGCTTTCTTCTTCTTCTTTTTAAGTTGTGGGCCTATTGTGTTGAATAAGAGTAAGATGAAAACACAGTTTTGAATATTGTTCTTTAATGTACTTGCTAAATAAGTTTTGCCGTTAAAAAAAATCATCCATAGTGCATCTTTAACCAAATTATCAATGCTAAAACTTTCATTTTTAGTGAACTGAGGCACACACAGCTGTTTTTCCTCACTGGCACCTTAAAATTCTGTAAAATCTATTAAAAATGCCCCCAAAATATTTTAAAGGTTTGGTCTAAAATGCAACTGTAGTGGGTTTGTATGATTTTATTATTATTTATTTTTTTTTTTTGTAATATTTGATCTTATAATATTCTATTCGTAACCTGTTTTAACCAGCAGTGCCCATTTTTTTGATACGAAGGACCAAATTTAATTTAATGAATTAAATAATCCCTCACTGGCACCTTAAAATTCTGTAAAATCTATTAAAAATGCCCCCAAAATATTTTAAAGGTTTGGTCTAAAATGCAACTGTAGTGGGTTTGTATGATTTTATTATTATTTATTTATTTTTTTGTAATATTTGATCTTATAATATTCTATTCGTAACCTGTTTTAACCAGCAGTGCCCATTTTTTTGATACGAAGGACCAAATTTAATTTAATGAATTAAATAATTAAATAATTAAACAATTGATTAAATGTTTATGTTTAAAAATTTATGTTTTTTAAATAAAAATATAACACACAATGTTAAAATTTAAAATTAGAAGATGTGCTTCAATGGCTTTTTTTATTATTATTGTTATTATTATTATTATTATTATTATTTATTCATTTTATTTTTTCAGGCCAAATCAAAAGTCATCATGGCCAACTTCAGCTTGTAGACCCTGGTGTGGGCATCTCTGTTTTAAACACTGTACTGTAGTGATCATTTCAAGTAAATCACTTAAGTGGATTATGTGATGTTATTATTTTTGTAAATAGGCCCCCTTAAAGATAAATGTGCCCCATAAATTGACTTACAGGAGTACTTTTTTCATTTAAAAGTTAAATTAAGTGAATGTAAATTAATAGTTCAGAGTCTGACACTGATAACATTCATCGTAACTACAGAGACTAAGTTGTATTGCTTTACTTGCATGTTGAGAAGTGTTACAGTATGCTAATCACATGAGAATTCGTACGTATTTTTCATAAAATGAAGTTCAACAAAACATACATTTACTTATGTTTACACAGACACTAAAACATACAATACTGACGTTTTTATATCATCTAAACGTACAATACTGACGTATTGATGGTACCTAAAACGTAAATTATTCTAGTGCTGTCAAACGATTAATCGCGATTAATTGCATCCAAAATAAAAGGTTTTGTTTACATATATTTGTGTGTACTATATTAATATATAAATATAATATATTTTTCTTAAATATATGCATGCATGTGTGTGTATTTATATATACTTAATAAATATACACAGTACACACACATATATTCTGTAAAACAAAAACTTTTATTTTGGATGTGATTAATTGCGATTAATCGTTTGACAGCACTATTATTTACGTATGAATAACTTTACAGACTTACAAATGAATATTGAAATCACAGCATTAACATTTTATTATGTTGTATTCAGTTGTCATGTCAATGGCATTATGTTTTCAATTGCATTATTAAATTAAGTAACTAATTTACTCAATATGAAATGTGTGTGTGATTTCTGCTGCCAACTCGTTTTGAAAAATACATAATGTTAAACAAGACTACACTTTAAACCCTTAAAATGAGTAACCTGTCTGCAATCGTTTAACCATTACTTATCATGTAATATTTTCTCCGACATGCTGTGACTGACATTAGAACCATAAAATAGAATACATTTAAAAAACACAACATAATTACAAAATGAATCAATTTCATTTGTGCTTAATCCAAATCTTCAGAATCCATACGACTGCGAGGAACAATCCCAAACACAAACCTTTATTCAGCGATCTTCATCTCAATCCTGAGCAGCGACAGTTAGCGTCAAAACCCACGCTGATGCGCTCGTAACAAATTCAAAAATGGCTGGAAAATTGAACACTCATTGGCTCTCGCCTGCTTCGTCACAGATTGCGACATGCCGTGTTTCTGGTGAAGTGTGTTTGAATGAGAAAAGAGTGCCTTCACGGAGTGGATCGGGTTAATGATCTGGATAATGTTTTCATCGATTAACAACTTAAATTCTGCTCTGTGTCTCACACAAAACTATTGTGTTCCGCACTTATCTATATAATTATATCTACTTAACTTATATTGTAGAGGTAGGAGTGGGATTGGCGACTATAAAAAATATATTTTTAATGCTATATTGTTACTAAAATGGTAATTTCCCTGCATATTTCGGTCAGTCACATTTTACCTTTTTATATTCGCTATAAAATGGGTAGGTTTAGGTTTGGGGGTAGGTTAAGGGATTTAAATGCTTATTGATAAAAGTATAAAAATGCATTGATACAAATGTCTTAATGATATAAAAGATTCGTAAATATTTTACACTTTTTAGCTGTAAATACATAGCAATTTTAAGTTGTAAATGCTGTAGTACATCCAAATTGTATGTTTCAGCATCAATAAAAACATATAAAAATTAAAGTTTTTTTGTGCTTGTAAACGTTACATACTAATACCTACGTATAAACAGTCCAGGAGACCAGGCTGGGCTGAGGGTTTGGCAAATACTACTGTACTCCTGATATCATAGCTGTTTTCTGAGGTATATGCCTGCTTCAAACCACTCTCTTTGTTTTCCCTCCCACTCTCCCTCTCATATCTCTCTCTTTTAATTCATCAGCACTGGACCTTTTCAGGCACACGGCACCTGTGCTGGGTCTGTATGCCGTGAGTCTGCAGTAATTGTGGGTAAACACGACTCTATTGTTGGTGCTCCTCGCGGGACTCTGTTTTCCCACCCTTATCTGCCGCCACGCAGCTTCTGTACCTGCACACCATTCACAAGTATTAATTAAACAACAATGCAGGGGCCGTCTCTGTGGGCCGAGGATTACACCCCTGCTTCAGCCCTGATGAAACCAGAGGTCATTGGCTCAACCTGGAGAGATTTACAACTCTGCCTCCAAACACATCTGAGACCACTTATGAGCTTTCCACCAGCCACTGCTAGATTGGATTATGTTGTATTGTCTTTAACCAGACCATCAAACAATACGGCTGCTGCATGTTCCCAACTCAATGAGGAAAAGAAATTCATTTGAATTTTGTGTCTTAATGAATTTTGTGAACCACCTTGCCGGACAAGCAGATGGGCAGATCCTGCTGTGCCTTTACTGGTCTTGATTACTCACTGTAGCACTAATGAAAATGTATTCAGCAGATTTCATGGCTTGCTGCAGACACACATTATGATTTTAGTTTGTTTTTAACAATTTTGGCTCACTGCAATGTTTTTCAACTTGCAACACAAAATTGATAAACATTTAATTTGATATGATCTTTTCAGTAACACTAAAACAACGTTCCTTAACATTAGTTAACATGAAAATAACTATGAACAATACTTTCAGAGCATTTATTAATCTTGGTTAATGTTAAGTCTACCTATACTAATCTTTTTTTTTTTTTTACATTTCAAGTTGTTTTGAATAAATTAGCAAAATGCGATTTTATATTTATGCAAATAAAACTCATAAAATTCATAAAAAAATTGTTTAACAAATGCTGTAAAATTCTTGATAGTTGTTACATCAGGATACCAAATGCATTAATTAATGTTAATGAATTTAACTTTATTTTAAAGTGCTGCCATCTTACTCCACTAATTGGTTTTATTAAACTAATTAAACAACTAATTAAAGTGCCCCTATTATGCTATTTGAACAGTTCATAACTTGGTTTTGGAAGTCCCCAACAGCAGGTTTACATGCATGCAAGGTCAAAAAACACTTTCATTTTCTTATAATATGCATTTAAGTTTACCTTATTTCTCAACGACTCTCAAACGATTCGTTCAAGATTCATCTTTCCAAACCCCTCCAAACTCTGCTCTGATTGGTCAGATATATGGAGTACTGCAAAGCACTGCAGTTTGTAAACCAGCGTATTGCTCCATCCTTTATCATGATTTCAAGTAATACGAACGACAGATATTCTATATTAATCGACACATTTCTAGACAATAGCGGGTGCAAAGCTGATTAGCAGAACTCTTAACATGAGTTAGCCATAGAAAAAGTATGTAAACCCTTTGAAATTTGTAGGTTTTCTGCATTTTTTGGTCATAAAATGTCATCTGATCTGTATTAAAATCAAAGGCATAGGCGCACACAGTTTGCTCAAGATAAGATAACAACAGAGATTATAATCTTTCCTGTCTTTATCGAACACATCTCATGAAATATTCACAGTCCAATGGAAAAAACGTTGTTGTCTTTAACGGGATGATCCTCGTTCATTCATTCATCCATCCAATCCATCCATCCATCCATCCATCCATCCATCCATTCATCCATTCATTCATCCATCCATCCATCCATCCATCCATTAAGTGACAGTTGTTCATGAGTCTCTTGTTTGAGTTAAACTGCCCACTGTTCTTCAGGAAGGAAGGGAGAGAGGGGAAAAAAAACATGTCTTGCACATTCTTTGGATTTGTCAGCTTAAGCATATTGTGTTAGTCTATACTTTTGAATTGGTTGAAGATCAGATGCAATTTTATGAGCAATTAATGCAGAAAACAGAATACAGAATATTTTACAGAATTCATATATTTAAAATGTAAATAGATCTTTATTTCATTTATTTATTATTATTTTTTTATATAATTGTCACTCCCTTTTAATAAATGCAAAGAAAAAAATAAACCAAATATATATATATATATATAAACATAGTCCAACATAAGCAAATCACAGTTGAGAGAAAGAGATACAGCCCTTTTTACTGTCTGTAACCTGCAGCTATTGTGTAAACACAAGAGGTGTGTTGCACATTGGCACAGGGTCTGTTGCTCCAGTGCCGACAGGGGGGAGAGCAGAGATTAGCAGGTAATGATGTGAATTAGAATAATGCAGTTTGTGACCGTCAGAGTGTAAACAGGCACATAAAAAAGCAATCATGTGGGTAGCCGAGATAAGGGATTTACGGCAATACAAATTTGGTAATCCTATTCACGTGAAGCCCTTGACTCTTGCTCTGGACTTCCTGTACCTCGTTCTGTAACGCCGGGGAAAGGTTGTGAGTTGTGAGTTTCGACTGTGAGAACGGTCGGGGCGGGTTGATGTTTAAAAAGGAAGAGGATTGAATTGATGGCTGTTGTGTCATCATTGTCAAACTGCCACTCCATCAGAGTGTGAAAATAACTCTGCCGAGAGAGTTCGCAAACACACACTCCCATGGCTCCCAGCGGCGTGACAGCTACAGACACACAGAAACATTAAAGCGGACAACATCTGCCAGCCACGCCAAGCCCAAGCATGTGGGAACGATGAAAAATACTGTGCTTTTTTGAACTGTAGCAGGCTGAAAAAGGTCCTCTTCCTTTCCTCTGCCATTACGGCCGTCACCTTTTAGAAGCGAGGAGTGTCAGATCCTCTGAGAATTAACCCTCGAGTCACTCTACCTACAGGACGTGCCACCTCTAGCATTTCTCATAAAGTAATTGACTGTATGTCAGTGCCTGTCAGGGATGGAGCCTTTCCATTCTGCTGTGCCTTGGCAAGCTCAATAAATCATCTGCTACTGGCATAGGTATGGAGATCCATTGTGAACAGCTAATCAGATCTGAAATCCAATTACTCTCGTCGTGTAGAATGATGGATTTTACACTGAATGAGAGGAGCGTGGGTTCCGTACAGACATACGAGTAATAAATAACTCCAACTCAAAGAAAAAGTTTCTGTGTTTGGTGTAACAAAAGAGGCAGGTTGCTTCGATCTCACTGTGTCAATCGTATTTGTGGTATGTAAGCGAAAATCCCGGTTAGAGGAGCTTCCTGTGAAATAAAATCCATTTGATCTATCCACTTTCTGATCAAATTCTTGGTGCAAAAAGTATCTAGAGAAGAATATATCTATGTTTTACAAAATATGGTGGAATTTAGGTCAAAGTCATGATGAAACAGAAGTAGCAACTGAAGCAACGGGGGGGTTCTATCCATCGATTGTTGATTGGCTGTTGACATGTGGATGTTGTACTCAAAAGTGGAGGGGGATGAACCTTCAACACTTTAAAATACCTTTCATTAATAAATCATTAAAGGTGCAGTAAGCGATGTCTGAGAAATGCTGTTGATATTTGAAATCACCAAAACAAACACGCCCCTACCCAAAAGAATCACACCCCTATCTTGCCTTCGCCCCCAAATTTCTGAACATGTTATTCAACACAGGCACCTCCCCCATCACTACTGGACACGCCCCTTACTGGTGATTGGTTACAAGTGTGTTTTGGTGCTCGGTCTGGTCCACTTTCAACGGTGTTTCTCAGAAATCGCTTACTGCACCTTTAACAAACATTATATAATGTTTATCAGACCATTAGTTAATATTAGTTCATATATATTCAAATAACTTCAAGTATTAGTACAATGTGCTTGTAAATGAACTTGTTGAATATTATGTAACGATTAACAACATTAGTTGAAATCCACATTAGTTCATTAATAAAGTAGTAGTAAATTAAAATGCTCAGTGTTATTAATAGTTCAGTTCACATATGATCATGCATTTTTTTTAAATCTAAAAAAGTTATTTTAATATCAATTTTAGTTGTTACCACATTATTGTTTATTCATGAACATTACAAGGTCAAAACATAATAAATAAATAAATAAAACATATGTACAGATGAGTTCAAAATAAGATCTAACATGCATTTAGAAAATAGATTTATGGTGACTTTAAAGAAATCAAGTACAAGTGGACTTTTTATGCAAAACATTTGACAAAAAGAAGCATTTGGGCACTCTCTGGTTGTCAAACATTAGTAGAGAATGACATCAATATTATGAACATTTCTAAATGATTATTAAAGATGGAAGCATTACTTCAGTTCTTATAATTACATAACTAACTAGCAAAGGTAAACATATTTGCATCCTTAAGCACCACATGAGTACCACAGCGGATCTTCAGTGACATCTGATTTATTCATAGAAAGATGATCTTGGTTATTCTAATTCACATTAATCCACAATCCACAGACGACATAAATTTGATTTTAAATACTTTGATTTTAAAAAGACAAACATGTTTTCTATAATCTAGCTCAGGAGGTCTGGAAGAAAGTGTGTCAAGTGTTTGTCCAGGATGTATTATGTCCCATAAGCCGTAAGGCGCTCTGAAATGCTCAGCAGTGACTCATGAGCTGTGCATCTTGTGGATGTAAGCAGACACTGAAACCTTCATATTGACATACAGATGTTTGAGATCCACCAACCTCCCTCCTTTTTTATTTATTGTACAGCTGGCAACACTTTATTTTTAAGTAAATCTAAGACATTCTACTACATGTCAACTACCAGACATTAAAGTATTAGAAGACTGTCTGCTTAATATCTGCTAACACTTTATTTTTGATGGTTCCCCAACATTCTACTAACTTTAAGTAACTTTGCAAGTACATGTCAACTTATTTTACTATCCCTAACCCAACAGTCTACTAACACTCTAATGAGAGTTAATTGACATGCAGCTAAAGACTCTCAAAATAAAGTGTAACTATAAGTTTTTATACGATTCACATAAGAATTCATAAGAAATCGCAACCTTGTGAATTAGTTAAAGTTTCCCATGAGATTGCGTTGGATATTGCAGTATGTTCTCATGGGCCTAATGTATTTGAAATTGTAATTATCCACTGAAGCTGTTTTTGACAGCCAAAAATAAGCCAGTATTGTGAGAGACATAATCTCTCAAAATAAATTTATTAATCATTTGTGACCCTGGACCACAAAACCAGTCATAAGGGTAAATTTCTCGAAATTGAGATTTATACATAATCTGAAAGGTGAATAAATAAGATTTCCATTGATGCATGGCTTGTTAGGATAGGATAGGATAGGATATTTGGCTGAGATACAACTATTTGAAAATCTGGAATCTCAGGGTGCAAAAAAATCAAAATACTGAGAAAATCGCCTTTAAAACTGTCGAAATGAAGTTCTTAGCAATGCATATTACTAATCAGAAATTAAGTTTTGATATATTTACAGTAGGAAATTTACAAAATATCTTCATGGAACATTATCTATACTTAATATCCTAATGATTTTTTTGGCATAAAAGAAAAATTTATAATTTTGACCAATACAATGTTTTTTTGGCTATTGCTACAAATATACCCCAGCGACTTATGACTGGTTTTGTGGTCCAGGGTCACATTTTAGTTTTCATGTTTCAGTTATATATATTTTTTTTTTATTTTATTTTATTTTATTTTATTTTATTTTATTTTATTTTATTTTATTTTATTTTATTTTATTTTATTTTATTTTATTTTATTTTATTTTATTTTATTTTATTTTATTTTATTTTATTTTATTTTATTTTATTTTATTTTATTTTATTTTATTTTATTTTATTTTATTTTATTTTATTTTATTTTATTTTATTTTATTTTATTTTATTTTATTTTATTTTATTGTTTTGCTTTATTTTATTATTTTATTTTGTTTAAGTTTTATATCAGAACATAAAATTATGTTATAGTAAACAACCTAATTTATAATTAATTAAACAAATAGATGAATTTTACACATGTACATGCACACTCATATTTGTACTGAATTATTAGAGAAACAATATACTAATGTGAGTAGAAACTTGCTGAGAAACCAATCTGACCAGAATTTGATGGTGATCTTGAGTGGTGAGTAGTGGTTTTTGGCTGATCTTCTTACCAATGTGACAGGTCTCATCAACAGCATAGAACAAGAAAGCTTTTACATGTACAACTCAAACTACAACAATAAAGAACAAGAAGATTAATATCTAAAATGGAAGGAAATCTTCTTTTCAACAACATAAAATACATGTTGGATAACCGGTACAATTAACTCAATTAGCTCAGCCTGCAATGTACCTCCCTAATTACATAAATAAGTTCCAAAACTACCCTCATCATGCATAAATTCAGTGTTCTGCCATTCCACATTCCATGGAAAACAAGCATTACCTTTTTTATGGCCCTCAATTTACAATCAGTGCAATTCCAGAGATGGGCTACAGGTCATTTACTATGGCTCTTAGAAATCAATGAACACTTGCCACCACTGAAGGAGTGAGGCATGGAATGGATGCTCCGTGAATCTTAATCTGGTCAGCGTTGCAAGACAAAGGATGAAAACAACTAGTGCACGAAAGCCTGTAAATCACATTGTTAAAACTTAATTAGCTTCAAATTAGAATACCATTAAGCCATTCACAAAAGGTTATTTCACTGATGTGTGTTTAATAGTTTTTTGTTCAAAGGGTTGTCTGGGGAATGTTTACCACTTTATTTTGTTATGTTTATACCTATTCTAAAATGTATTGTTAATATTAATTATTATTATGTATTATTCATATGTTGTTTATTATATGTATATATATATTGCTGCTAATCACAAATAATACAATAGGCTATATAATTAATTATTTAACCTGAAGTAGTTTTTAGAGATCTTGAGTGGTAACTGAAAGGTTGTACTGCATGTTCAGACTTCACAAGAGGGGATCAAAAGACCTTTTTCACATTTCTGGGTTTAGATAAAAAAATTAGGTTATAAAGAGGGTTCAGCAGGTGCCATATTTACTGTCGTTCCCTCAGCAGCTGTATTTTAATCTGTATGTAATGGTGGTATTTATACAATGCAGTTAATTCTTGTCAAAACTACTAAACATTTTAATGTCACAATTAGCATACTGCGTTTCTCACACAGCATTAAAAACTACTGATTGATTCATTCAGCGAGCAAGCTAGCTACCTAACGTAAACAATCACACTTACCCTCTTAATTGAAGTGCTCGTAATCTGAAGCGTAAAACAATAAAAGGGACATCCTGTGGTCTCATGGACTTCAAGAACATTTATTCAGTGGTTAATGAAACAGTGAATGAAAACATGATAAATTAGTAATTCACTTTAAAAGACTTTTCAAAAACTGTGCACTGAGTAAACCTCATTTATTTTTTAATACTGTTTATTTAATATGTATTTATTTATTTCTGTTTCAGAGTTATAAAAATGCGTAAATTTTTTATTTTTATTTATTTATTTATTTTACATCTGTTGATTTCTTTTTCTTTCTAATCCCCCATTATATTTCATTCAAACTAATGCATCATCATTTATCAGCAGCTCCATCTGCCTCAGTCAAAGTGCGGCCAACACAGTGTCAGTCAAAGCAGGTCACTCCGCTCACACTCTAAACTGATGACTTGATCCACCAGCTTACGAAACAAAAATATATGGGAATATATTGGAAAATATAATGTAATATTAAATAATAAATTTTCATATATGGGAAACTAATGCTTATATTTTTCAATATATGCAACTTTATTGAAACAAATTTCTAAACATTTCTATTTCATGAGTTAACACATGGCTTTACAAAAATCTGAACACATATTCATAAACTTTTTTTTTCACTACTGTTTTCCTATAGTTACATAGTACATATATGCTCAAATATATTCATATACACACACACAGTAACACATATTTTTATCACATTTACATCTATGAATATGCTATACAATTACATGCATTATATATACGGTACATACACACAAATATTTAAATATATACAGTCGTGCTCAGAATTATTGGCACCCTTGGTAAATATGATCAAAGAAGGCTGTGAAAATAAATCTGCATTGTTAATCATTTTGATCTTTTATTTAAAAAAATTCACAAATATCTAACGTTTCATTGAACTAAAACAATTGAAAATGGGGGAAATATCATTATGAAATAAATGTTTTTCTCAAATACACATTGGACACAATTATTGGTAGCCCTAGAAATTCTTATGAGCAAAGTATTTGTGAAGTATATTCCCATTCATATTTACAATTTTAAGCATACCAGGGTGATTATGAACATGAAATTATCCAGCCATGGCTTCATGTTTCACAGGAATATAAATAGGAGGGAAAACAAAGGCCAAATTCCCTTAATCATCCATCACAATGAGAAAAACCAAAGAATATATTTCTGATGTGCAGCAAAAGATAATTGAGCTTCACAAATTAGAAAGTGACTTTAGGAAAAGAGCTAGAGCAGTGAAAATTCCCATTTCCACCATTAGGGCAATAATTAAGAATGTCCAATTAACAGAAAATGTTACAAATCTGCCTGGAAGAGGACGTGTGTCTATATCGTCCTAATGCACGGTGAGGAGGAGAGTTTGAGTGGCTAAAGACTCTCCAAGGACCACAGCTGGAGAATTGCAGAAAATAGTTGAGTCTCAGGGTTCAAACAGCACCTACACCACATGTTGTTTGGGAGGGTTTCAAGAAAAAAAATCAAGAAAAGAAAATGCTTTCATCCAAAAACAATCCCCAGCATATTCTGTTGTCAGACAAGACTGGAACTTCAAATGGGACTGGCTTCTATGGTCAGATATAACTAAAAAAATTGCTTTTTAGCAACAAACACTCAATATGGATTTGGTGCACACAGGGATAAAAAGTACCCCATGTGTACAATGAAATATACTGCTGTATTTTTAATGTTGTGGGCCTATATTTCTGCTGGAGGTCCTGGACATCTTGTTTAGATATATGGAATCTTAGATTCTATCAAATACCAACAGATATAAATTCAAAAAGTGACTGACTCTGTTAGAAATCTTATAACGGGCCATGTTTGGATCTTCCAAATGGACAATAATCCAAAATCAAACCTTAAAAACAACACAAAAATCGGTCACTGGGCACAAAACCAAGCTGCAGCTATGACCATTCCAGTTCCCTGACCTGAACCCTATAGAAAATGAGTGTGGTGAACTGAAGAGGAGAAGCACCAGCATGGAGCTGGGAATCTGAAGGGTCTGGAGAGATTCTGGATGAAGGAATTGTCTCCGATCTCTTATCAGGTGCTCTCTAACCTCATCAGGCATTATAAGAGAAAACTCAGAGCTGTTATTATGCCAAATGGAGGTTTCAAAAAGCATTGAATAAAAGGGTGCCGTTAATTGTGTCCAATGTGTGTTAGAGAACACATTTATGTCATAATGATATTTCCCCCATTTTAAATTCTTATTCTCCGATGAAAGGTTAGATTTATGTGATTTTTTTAAAATAAAAGATAAAAATGATTAACAATGCAGATTTATTTTCACAGCCTTCTTTGATCATATTTACCAAGGGTGCCAATAATTCTGACCATGACTGTATATCACAATATATTTTCCTCATAATTGTGTTTAAGTCCCAATATAAATGTAAATATGTAGTATGTATATGTTCAAATATATGTATATCGACATATGTATTATACATATGTGACCCTGGACCACAAAACCAGTCTTAAGTCGCTGGGGTATATTTGTAGCAATAGCCAAAAATACATTGTATGGGTCAAAATTATAGATTTTTCTTTTATGCCAAAAATCATTAGGACATTAAGTAAAGATAATGTTCCATGAAGATATTTTGTAAATTTCCTACTGTAAATATATCAAAACTTCAGTTTTGATTAGTAATATGCATTGCTAAGGACTTTAGTTGGACAGCTTTTGTCACGAATCCGGTCCATGAAATTCCGTCTGCTAGCCATCAGAGGTCACCCTTTCCATTTTCATTGACTCTCGCGCTACACACTGTTGCATATCACCCATCATTCACTACATATCCCATCATTCATTGCACTGATTGCACACAACACTGATTGCACACAGCTGTTTCACTGATTGCACACAGCTGTTTCATATCACTCACTCACTATTTAACACTCACTCTGATCCCTTCCCTCTGCCGAGTATTGCATGCGTTTATCACTCTCTTAGCGATAGCTACTCTACGGAGCCTGTTTCCTTCGATAGCCTTAGCCTAGTCTTGCCTTGTCTGTTTCCTCGTCTTCTGATTATTGCCTGTGTACTTCAGATTACCTCTCTTGTCTTGCCCTGTTCGGATACTGTTTGCCCCTGCCTGGACCTTTGCATTGTTATTGGATAACCCCTCGTGTCAAGCCCTCTGGATATTGTTAGCCACTTATCGACCACGCCCGTTTTGGATTACTCTTCTGTCTTGCCCTCATTATACCTGTTTGGCATTGTTCGACCCTGCCTGTGTTTCTGACCTCTTCTGCTTTAATAAAAGCTTGCACATGGATCCGCACGTCTCACATCTTGTCAGGCCCGTAATAGCTTTTAAGGCGATTTTCTCAATATTTAGATTTTTTTGCACCCTCAGATTACAGATTTTCAAATATTGCCCTATCCTAACAAGCCATAAATCATGGAAAGCTTATTTATTCAGCTTTCGGATGATGTATAAATCTCAATTTCGAAAAATTGACACTTAAGACTGGTTTTGTGGTCCAGGGTCACATATGACATATAACTACAAACATTATGATATATACACTAAGCAAATATATTGTCACATTTTTTCTCTATATAAAAAGCAGCAATTCCTTATGTATTGTTAAAGATATTAACACTAAATTTTTCTGTATATTTTCAATATACATTTAATAATTTGATATATTAATCATTGAAACATATGGGAATTTATTTTCTTTGCATAACGTACATGGCAGACCTACACTAATGCATCTTTCTCTTTGATAAGAGATGTGAGAGCTGTAACATTAATAGCTGTAGAAATGGGGTCATCATAAAATCATTCTGTGAACTGACATTTTGACATCTAATATACGTCTAACATGTCCTAAATGCAAATGACAAATTTCAGAACTAGAATGAGAGGCCTAGTTTATCTTTGCCTTCTGGATTTGATTTGGCTTCTCAGATTTGAATGTATTCTCTCAGATTACGATCTATCAACTGGTGCATTTCATGGGAGGCTTAAACCTTAATACTCTTTATTTTAATCTCTTTAGAAAGACACCTAATGCACGGTAACAAGGGCGATAATGACTTCACATAAAAAGATATCAGTCAAATATAATCAGCTTAAAGGTTTTCAGGCTCAACAGCATAGAATTTAGAAGTAGTTTATGCCAAAATGAGTGATGGTTGTTTCTAGGAAAGTACGTCACAGATGGTTTATGGTTCATATATTTTACAAACTGCTCTTTGAAAGACATTTTCATAATTATACATACAGTATAATTAGTTTAATGCTCCTCCAATATTTTATAATGATCCTAAAAAATAATTTCAACTTATTTGATTGCTATTTGGGTACTTTTTGCAGTTCAAGAGTCATCTGAGCCACTAGTATCGTAATGCTTTTTTCTTTTTTTCTTCTCGGCTCAGGTCGTTAAAGTCACCAGGCATAAATCAGTGCACCATTTTGTGTCTTCAATATGGTCTCCTTGGTGACCAGTTTATAGTAGTACAAATAATCCCCTCTGGATAGTGTAATGAGATGTATACTAACGGGAGCTTTCTCTCAGCGGTGCCTTGAACATGGGGACTGGCTTCCTTTTCGCCTTTCCTTAACGACAAAATACTTTCCTTCTCTTTATTGCTGTTTAACAAATTTGTGGAGCTTTTCACGGTCTATAGATTAGATACAGAGGGGTATTTTTCCAGTCTTTTGGCCCTTGTGAAAGCAAACATCACGGCTCAGCAGGGTAGTTCTAATAAAGATGGTATTGAACACAAAAGCTGTAATAGTCTTGTACGAGTGTGGTTCATTGTTGGTTTCATTTTAATTGTTTTTTTATGTTTAATCTACACAAGCAACTGCTCTCACATACAAACATTAGTGCTGTTACAAAACCCAGTGAACTATGTACTTAAGTAACATTCTTAGCTGCCATTCACATGCTCATGATGTAAAGGTCATTTCTTACATATTTTACACACACACACACACACACACACACACACACACACTCAGGTTTGTTTTTGTGAATTGTGGGGACATTCCATAGGCGTAATGGTTTTTATACTGTACAAACGGTATGCACTATTGCCCTACATCAACCCTACACCTAACCCAACCCCTTACAGGAAACTTTGTGCATTTTTACTTTCTCAAAAAAACTCACTCTTTATGCATTATAAGCGTTTTGAAAAAAATTGACATGGGGTAATGTCCTCATAAGTCACCTTCTCCTTGTAATACCTATGTCATACCCATGTCATTATACAAATTTGTGTCCTCACATGTCACAAAAACACACACACACACACACACACACAGTATTAAAATATGTATATAAAAGTGTAAAAATATTGTTTTGTGTGTGTTTATTAAGCTTATATTAGGTAGCATCACATTTTAAAGTATGTATGGAGAGAGAGAGTAAATTATTAATAATCTCAATTTTGAATGTTTAATTTAGTACAGAAAATATATATGTACATCATATGTAGTAAAAAGGAAAATAAAAAAAACTGTATTTACAAAAGTTTTTTTTAAATTATTTTTATGTACAGTATGTATTTATTCATTAATTAATTGTTTTGCTTATTAAGCGTATATTAGGCAGCAACACATTTATATTTATACTATAATATTAGAGTTTAGATTTTTATGATTCTATATATAATAATAACATTATAATTACATTTAAATTCATCAGTAATGAAGTATATACACACACTTATTTAATAGTTTGAATCAAATGAGCATAACAACATAATAAAATCACTTAATATTTCCCATTTTGATGCAACTTTTAGGCGGTTCACTAGCATGTGCAACAGAGCTTTTCTCTCTCCCACTTGCTGTCTTTCTCTCTTTTCCTTTCATTCTTTACCGCCCTTTTCTTTTTTCCGCTGTTGGACAGAAGCAAGTGCTTTTCATTTCCCACTGGCAGGTCCAGTGGTGCCGCCACTTTGCTCATCCTCCTGTGGCGCTTTTGACTCATCCTTCAGAATTCCCTCAGCAGAATCCCAATGTTCTCACTTCATCTCCATCCCGTCCACACTGACTGATCCAATCAATATTCCTCCACGATAGGCCCAACTAACACAGGCTCCAATAGAACTGATTTTTCTTTCTCTTTCAACCTTGACAACCTCTAGTTTTGCCAATACGGCTTTGAAGGATCTGCAGAGCGGGGTTGTAGTCATTTGAAAAATGTAATGCTCCTCTAAAAGAGATTCTCTTTAGTTATTATGTGTGTGGTCAAATGTTTAACCATGTTCACCATTGCAGTCTTACACTCTTTTTATAAATCATTCTGAATAAAAGCATGTGCTAAATGCATTTGATTTTAATTAGATTTATTTTTTTTATTCTAATTCTAGGTAAAACCATAGTAACAGGTTTTTAAAATGTTTTTTAGCAATTGCCAAAACTGTGAGTGAGACTTAAGACTTAATTAAATTGAGGAAAATTGTATTATTGTATTAAAATTATATATAAGCATTTTTTTCAACAAAACTAAATATAACCTTTTTATGAACAGATTTTTTCATGTCTTGCTGAATTTCCAGTGTATCTAGTTTGGATCCAGCTATGAGCATTTTACATGTTTACATTGATTAAACCCAATGAAACTAAGTTGTGACAAAATATTTAAGAATTGTGTTGCTTTAGTTGAGTTTAATTATCTAAATTTAACAAACAACAAAAATGTTTTCAGATTTTGTACTTATGTTATTTATTTATTTTTTAATCATTTAATTTACTTTTATTTTTAAATGTTTTATTTTTTGTTTCATTTATTTGATCTTATTTATTTATGTATTGCTTGTTACAGCGGCACACAGATTATTTTATTAGTAGAAATGTTATAGAAATTGTGATAGTTCAATGCCAAATGAGAGCTGGCTGTTGATTAGGGTGGCGTAAATTGAAATGTCAAATTCTCATCTTGACTTCAAAAAAGGTCTTTAAATATAAACTCTTCTGAGAGAGAATTTCACAGGTTGTCTGAGGTTTAGTATCTCAAATCCTGATCACACGCTTAACAGCATCTCCCCTGTTCTCATGGGACTGCTTGATCAAAGATTACGCAGATGAAGAAGAGAAATGCAATAGTTTCATTAAGCCCAGTGCAACGTTTGCATTCCAAAGACCTTTTGAACAGTTAGCTGAAACAAACAATAACGATTCAGAACAGATTCAGAACATTTATTGTAGCAATCACTCTCAAATCTCACAGAACTCTTCAAACTGTCTAATGTTCAGCGAGATTATAAGGATTGCTAAAAGATAATCACTGAAACTCATCAACTCAAAATGCAATATTCATTTAAAGCAAGTACCCCCACAATCTCATAAAGGTATTATGTCAGATTCACAGCAGCATGAAGAGAGCAATATCACAAACAAGTGAACATCGTAATGACTTGAATTAAGCCTGCTGTTGCATATGTTGTAATATACTTCATCTGTAATGCACTTTGCATGCACTTTATTGAAAGATAATCACTGAAACTCATCAACTCAAAATGCAATATTCATTTAAAACAAGTACCCCCACAATCTCATAAAGGTATTATGTCAGATTCACAGCAGCATGAAGAGAGCAATATCACAAACAAGTGAACATCGTAATGACTTGAATTAAGCCTGCTGTTGCATATGTTGTAATATACTTCATCTGTAATGCACTTTGCATGCACTTTATTTATTTATTTGACATTTGTATGCATTTGACAGTTTGTTTTAATCCAAAGCCCTTTCAGTGCCTTAGCTTTACATTGTAAAAAGTAATTTGTTCAGTTTACTTATTTAAATTGTCCAAACTCGTTGCCTTAATTCCAACCCTTAATTCAATTAAGTAATCTGAACTTAATTGTATTGAGTGTAATTTAAGTCTTATTTACTAATATATTAAAAGTATTCCTTACATATTTTGAGTCCTATTTACATTAGCCATTTAAGTTTTATTAACTTAATTGAATCTGTGATCTGAGGAGCATTGAGCGGAACTATACCTACTTAAAAAAAAAAAATACAATAAACACAGCTCTCCATTAATAACATTTCAAAACATTTATTTTTCAAAATGCAGAAAACAAAAGTAAATCAGCATGGTAATTTAATAGTTAACAATGCTAAGCAATGCTTCTTAAATCAGAAGAAGAAGAAAAAAATCCCACATTAAGTCACATTAAAACAATGAAAAGAATGCATACTCAATATATAAGCTTACATAGTCACACAAACATGTGCTCATACTGTCTAACTCCTCTGACATGTATTGCAATGTCAACTTGTGCCAACAAGTAAACAAAACAGCTGAATTAAGAGAAAATATGACAATAAACACACAAGTATTGAGTGCAATTTAAGTCTTATTTACTAATATATTAAAAGTATTCCTTACATATTTTGAGTCCTATTTACATTAGCCATTTAAGTTTTATTAACTTAATTGAATCTGTGATCTGAGGAGCATTGAGCGGAACTATACCTACTTAAAAAATAAATAAATACAATAAACACGGCTCTCCATTAATAACATTTCAAAACATTTATTTTTCAAAATGCAGAAAACAAAAGTAAATCAGCATGGTAATTTAATAGTTGTTCATTAACAATGCTAAGCAATGCTTCTTAAATCAGAAGAAGAAAAAAAATCCCACATTAAGTCACATTAAAACAATGAAAAGAATGCATACTCAATATATAAGCTTACATAGTCACACAAACATGTGCTCATACTGTCTAACTCCTCTGACATGTATTGCAATGTCAACTTGTGCCAACAAGTAAACAAAACAGCTGAATTAAGAGAAAATATGACAATAAACACACAAGATCTTTCCTCTCCATGTTGACTCCAAGCTGGACAGGAGTGCCATAGAGAACCGCAGTATGCTGAAGAGTAACCTCAGTTTCCTGAAAAGAGGGAGGAGTATATAAAAAGAGATTCCATGTTATTCTGTATGTGTAAAGATTGTCTTATTTATTGTTTGATTTTTTGTTTTTTTGATGACAATCCCAAACTCCATTTAATGGGATAGTCCACATAAAAATGAAAATTATCTCGTCAATTATTAACCTTCATGCTAACCTCGATGTATATTACTTTCTTTTTCAGATTAATACAAGCAAAGATTTTTAGGAAAATAATCAATCTCTGTCTCACAAACCTCATGAGACAGGCATATAAACATATCTGGTTTTGAATTGTAATCACTTTCCATATTTTTAGACCTGCATTATACACCCACCTAGCATATGACATATCTGTCAGACGTTGAGAAAATATTTAAGAAAGGAAGTACCATAGAGGTTTGCTGTGAATGTGATCTGAGACATGCATGCAATGCCTTTGTATTCAACATATATGTATTAGAGAAAAGGGTTTATATCTTGATTTCCAGAGCCTTTTAACTGCCTATTTTCCTGAGCAGATCAATAGATCTTTTTCCAGCTGCCCCACTGGTGTCTGATGCAGTCAGTACTGGGTTTTTTGGTTGATTAGCTAAATCAAGCCGCCTCCCATTTAAAGATCCAGATGCTTTTCTCTTCCTGAAAGTAGCTGGCAACAGCATTTACAGCCAGCATCTGAGATGCTAGATTTGCATTTATTAAAACTAAGTCGCAAAAAGTTTTATGCTAATTAAAACCATGCATATATTAGCATATGTCCACCCATAGTCCACCCATATTTAAACAGCAACACCTTTTCAGTGTTCTTTCACTTGAAGAAGGATAGTGTGACCTACTAGAGTAAACTGAGGTCATCAAATCACAGCAGAGGTCATTTGCATGTAAGTCTTAGAGGCAGAGCAGTAAAAACAGCATGTCTAAAGGAATAGCTTGCTCAAAAATATGAACAATTTGTAAGTATTGACTCATTTGTTTCCAATCCCATGCTGTATTATTTTTTTTCTGTAGAACACAAAAGGAGATTTTGAAGAATATAACTCTGTTTTAAAACATAAATTTTCCATATATCACCATAACAGTAGCCCATATGACTTCAGTACTGTATTTCAAGTCTTCTGAAGTTATATGATAGCTTTATGTGAGAACAGACTGAAATTGAAGCCATTTTTGCTGGTAATCTTCCCATCTGCCGGAGCTCACAACAGTTTCATGATTTTGTTCAATTCCATAATAGTGCCTTGAAACATGTTCGCCAGGTTTGTTTTGTTCCTCAAAGAAAGTGTCACACTGGTTCAAAGGAATATATATGTGAACCACATGTGCGTGTGTGTGTGTGTGTGTGTGTGTGTTTTTTTGGTCAGAGAGTTTCACAGGTCCCATCTCTCCTCCCTTTTTGTTCCATTACCCCCCCCCCCTAAAAAAAAACAAA
>NW_015506795.1:129652-153364 GCF_001515645.1 Sinocyclocheilus grahami
TCTCCCCTCCCTTTTTGTTCCATTCCCCCCCCCCCCCCATAAAAAAAAAGATAAATAAAAATAAAATAATTTTCGCTCAGAAATTGCTAGTAAATTTCACAAATAATTACAAAGAATCTGCACAAAATATGACATTCTGAAGTACACTGTAAAAAAAGATTGTCGAAGTTGTAAATAAAACAAATATTATTTGGGTGTTTTACAAGAACATACTATTTCAGTCTTTCCACTTTAAAATGTCATGTTTATTTCAATATGCTACTTGCTGTTTCTGTGTAATTAATTCTGAAATTTACTAACAACTTCTAAGTGAAATTTCTTTTTTTTTCACTGTAGAAAGACTGAAATAGTATTTTCTTGTAAAATGTACTCCAGTAATCTTTGTTTTAGTTACAAATATCATTTTTTACATTGTACAGAACAACTATTTTTTTTGTGTGAGATCAGAGAGAGTGTGGAAAATAGTCATATAAATCTAAATTACAAGTGCAAGAGACCATTATAAGTGGGCAATACAATGCTACATGGGTGTAGAATACGGACCCTTTAAAGGCAATAGAGCAGTGCCTTCAATGCAGTGCTGTGTACAAACATGTCATTTATCCTGTAAATGTATGACATGTGTTGTGTATGTAACCATGACCCGAACAGCAACAGAACAGCATACAAATTCACAACAGGGATCGCCACTTCTGCTGATGCACAGCAGAAAAGTGTCCTTGAATTGGATGCGCTGGTGTCACAGGGCTATGTTTGTTTGGGCTGGGGGACACGTGTTGGTAGGAGGAGGTTGTAAGGTTGCGATCTATATGTATATACATGGACACTGAAAGCGGTGATTCAGTCGCACCAGCTGCTCGGCCCGACTCACTCATCACAGAGAATGTGTCAGCAGTTGCGTGAGGTGTCAGCCACATGAAGAGGACTTGCGTCAGCAGTATTTCACTCTCTGGCCCCGCACATTATGTCACGTTATGTTTTTAGATTGCATTATAAATCAGTTTACGATCGTGCATTTAAGCATTTATTGTTCAGACGAACTCCCATATGGGTGAACCATAAAAGAGTATAATGTGGAAAACCGACGGTGTTTAGGTCATATGTTTTAGGAAATTTATGGTGATAAACCTTTTCGGTATGTAAATAAGCAACCTGGTTCATTTTTCTTTGGCTGCATAACTAAACAATAGCTATAATTGGGTTTGAGAAGAACATGCACGGTTCCTCGCTCCTGCACAGACTGCATCAGGCAATACTGATTTTATTGGACTATCGGGTGGAATAATTATTTATCACTTGAACTGGAACTTCTCCACCCCGCTCTTTAAATTGGCTGATTAAATGTGACCACCGGGAGTCATTTCTGAAGGATCGTTACAGTGCAGATATGATTTAAATGCATGAAATATGTCAGCATGAATGCATCCATCAAATGGCATTCTAGGATTTATTATCAATACATCACCCAAACGCCTTTTCCATCCCAGTCAGCTTTGAAATATTTCTTGTGTGCTTTTTCCACATGGTTATGAGTATGTGGACATGCATTTATGCATGGGTACTTGCCCTGACCAATTGAAAGCATTTAAAGGCACAGGATGGTAGAAATCATCAGCATTGTATTACTGCTCAAAGCACCCTTTCACAACGTCTCAAGTGTGTTTTTCCCATACAGCTGCCCTTCAATAAAATACACACACTGAATGTGAATTTTTATGTCTGAACTGAAAAGACCCTGCATAGATGCATGAATGCAAAGACATTTTATTTTCAAGCACTTTCTGTGTTGTTTTATATGAAGAGCCAAGCGTAACAGTCATTTTTGTGTAGTGAATGAATTCAGTAATTCAAAATGAAGTATTTCATGACAAAATTCCGTTGATAATAAGTTTGTGGACAGAAAAACAAAATCCAATTGCTTTTCATCAAATGAAAATGGAAAGTCATTTTGCACACAAAATTCTAAACAAAACTGATTTCATGCATAAATATTCCCTGCATTTTGTGCACATAATGGTAAATATACGTTTCAGTATGAGAAAATAACCAAAAATACCTTTCTTGAACAAAATGCATTGTCCAATTTTTTTTGTACATTTTATGATTCAGTATGATACGAAATTTATTTATTCATTTTCAAATTATGTTAGATAAAAAGTCACCGTTTTTCCCTCTCTCTCTGGTGGAAAAAGGCTTCCATAGGATTTAATGTAAGGTGAAAAACAGATAGCAGGTGTTTGTGCTTGTGCTTGTGCTTGTGCAACTGTTTAGTGGATTCACTGCTGAGTTTCAGTAGAAAAGACGGAAAGCATAAGCAGTATAACACTGCTTGTTCCTCTAGTACAAAAAGAATGTGTGAAGTACTTTTAATAATTGAAATTCTCCTAAACCCATAGCTAGTACTTTCAGCAGGGGGGGGCTCAGGCTTTGCTGTTATTTTATTATTATTCATATATATATATATATATATAATCTTTAGCATTATCTGACGGTAAACATATGCAGGGCTGCCTTTAGGCTAGGAAGCAAACGGTTGCCTGGATGTGTGCCGGGGTGAGGAACCTCGAGCTGCTAATAGACTTACTAACAAGACTCAGAACAAATCATATTACAGTTTAACAACAAACACTGTGATTATTATATCTTAAGGCTAAGATACTTTCCCACCTGTGCTATTCTGAAAATGTACTCACCCTCGGGCTATCCAAAATGTAGATGAGGTTGTTTCTTCATCAGACCAGACTGTGAGAAATTCAACATTACTTGCTCACCATTGGCTCCTCTGTAGTGAATGGGTGCCGTCAGAATAAGAGCCCAAACAGCTGATAAAAACATCACAGTAATTAATCCACACAACTCCAATCGATCAATTAATGTCTTTTGAAGTGAAAAGCTGCATGTTTATAAGAAAAAATCTATTGGTGAGCAAATAATATAATGCAAAATGTCTCCAAATCTGTTCTGATAAAGAAACAAACTCATCTACATCTTGGATGGCCTCAGCGTGAGTACATTTTCAGAAAATTTTCATTTTTTGGGTGAACTATTACTCTCAATCATTAAGGTAGAACAGTGTTATTTAAAATTGGAGCATATGGCATATAGGCTCTTTATAAATAAGAACAAAATTCAAAAATGTAAAAAAGGATGTGTGTAATATAACACATGCTGTTTCTCCTTCGTATAGAGCCTACAATAGAAGAAGGGAAATGCTTTGTCTCTAACCTTGTTTGACAGCTAATTAAAAAGCAAAGTAGGGTATACACTTCCTTTACATTTTAGACTTTTTTTGACAGCGTGAGTACATTTTCAGCAAATTTTCATTTTTTGGGTGAACTATTCCTCTGAATCATTAAGGTAGAACAGTGTTATTTAAAATTGGAGCATATGGCATATAGGCTCTTTATAAATAAGAACAAAATTCAAAAATGTAAAAAAGGATGTGTGTAATATAACACATGCTGTTTCTCCTTCATATAGAGCCTACAATAGAAGAAGGGAAATGCTTTGTCTCTAACCTTGTTTGACAGCTAATTAAAAAGCAAAGTAGGGTATACACTTCCTTTACATTTTAGACTTTTTTTGACATGCTTTAAAAAGCAGGCACATTCATTATCATCAAACTTGAAATGACGCCCAACTGTAGCAACAATGGGAACAAAGTTATTTTATAGCTGTTTAAATGATTTGATGTCAGTCATATAGACAGTGTTTCTATGCATCATGTCAGAAAACCATAACAAAGCATACTTATCTGCATCACGGTCACTGAGCTTAATACAATTAATTAGCCTCAGTACATTTATGAAACAACAAAGAATCATCAACCTGTTATCAAAATTATATTTCAGAACACATGGCACATGGGTGATTTATTTTTATATTCTTTTTGTAGCACTGTTGAAAAATGGGATAATTGTTAATTAAAAAAAAATTATTCTGCAATGCATGGTGGGAACTGTAAACATGTAATTACAAACATTAGCAACATACAAAGAACACTAGTTGGAACAACATTTGTGGGAATATTGTTGGGCTAACATATGTTATGTAGTCATTAGGTGTATGGATAGTAATTGTTAATATAATCAATATATTCATTAATATAATTCTTAATATTTATGGCTCAAAAAACCTATTTATTTTATTTGTATTTTGTTAAGACAAAGATAAACACCTGCATTCCAAATGTGATTCATCGGTGTACAGTTTGTGAGTGTAGATCAGTACGGTAAATAATTTTATAGTGTGTTTCAATATATGGATGAATAATCATATTTTCATTTCTGAGCTGAAAAACATCTAAGCGGTAGATTCACAAAGATTGACAGATGGTGACATTTGCAGAGAAGATTAACAAAGGATACAGGCAGCGGATGTGAATGTGTCAAGGAGTCGTGCTGTAGTCTTTCTGTTTAAATCAACTGAGGCTTTACGGGGAATAATGTGGCTGTGATGGGAAGCCTGGCGTATCTGAATTTCATGAGTCTTTGATGGGGACCTCGCTTTGACGGAGGTGATGAAAAACACATTACAGTGGAGACCACAAGATTCTCTGATTCCTGTGCTCTTTTTCAGCCCGGGCAGGATCGATGCATTACCCAGTCATAAATACCCTTTCTTCACCTCAAAATGCATTTGCACACAGTGTGTTCAACTCTGAATGATGTCCTTCATTCATAATCACCATGGGACTAATTATAGAGAGATATAATCAAGTAATTATAATCAATAATTCACCCGGTGCTCACATATTTTGATGAATCCACTCTCAGGACAAATATGCAGCTTTATTCTTTAAAAGGGACTTGAGGATGATGGTTAACTTTTACCAGATGAAACCTTTTTCATTTTGTTGGCTCAATATTATAATTTTATGGATTTATAACTGGCCAGTCAAAATCAGAGCGAACATCAGGACACTGTTGTACATTCATTATTTAGCTGTTATATAATTAATAATCTGTGTGTGTGTGTGTGTGTGTGTGTGTGTGTGTGTGTGTACAAATAAATCAGAGTGCTTTCAGATTGGACTGTTTGATTGAACCATTGGACCGTGATTCCTTTAATTATGCCCCTTAACCTGGACTGGTATGAATACTTAGATTTAATGACACGGAAATAAAACACCAATGTATTGACATCTAAAGCCACTTTTTCTTGTCAGTGCTTTGCTTATCAATAATGTTTTTGAGTTATTTTCACAAGCTTGCTAATAAAATAAACGCCATGAATTGCTGTTTAACACCACTTTTTATTACTCATAAGCCTCTGTGTGTGATTATACCCTGAAATTATCCCAAAAACATGGTGTTGGCATGCACTTTGAGGTGATGTTCTGGCTGAGCATTGTGCTTATACACCGTGAGATAGATTCAAGCTGTGATACTCATGTGCTGAGAAACAGAGCTGCACAGGAATATTTCACTTGGAAAAAAAAGGTGCCACCACACCACACTGGAACACATGGCAGCTCTCTACAGTAGAGTTCTCCAGCTCACTGCTCTTCACTTTCATTAGTTTACCTCACTTTCTGTTTCCCAAACAGATGGCGCCTCCGTCAACACAAGACAACTAATTTCCTGGGAAAGTTACCATTCTTCATCCATGTTTTTATTCATTCACTACAATAGCCACATTTTTCAGACATTTAATTCCTTGTTGAAATTATACCACAAGAGAAGCTGATAATATGGCTTTGATATTGTGAAGGTGTGAAGTTGTGAAGACCAAGACAAAGGATTGTTTTAGGGATGCAAGATATATCTGTATCGTATCAGTTATTGGCAAATATTAGACATCTTTGTAATTCAATATAAAATTATATGTTATTTGATATATCACAGATATTCATCAATTCATTTATCAATTCATTCATTTCTGTCAACACAACTCTCAGTTTAGCACAGTAATATACATGGCAATAGATCTGCTACACTGCCAATACATCCACAGACATGCTGCTCTGAGCATGTAAGAAATACTGCTGCTGCATTTATAACATATAAAATAACCCCCACATATAACATTCATGAATTACCCCATAGCAGATCTATACAGGTGGAGCTGGGGAAGGTGGAGGGTTTCTGAAGTGTGCTGCAACTGCTACAGTGAGCACTAGCCAAGTATTTGAATGTTGAGCAGCAAGCTCATTGGTTGCTGATGTGAAAACAACCCAATCAGCTGTGCCATGTGCATAATGATGTCATTATGTCAGATTTAGTTAGAACCTATCGGCCTGCACCATCTACAGTTTCATGACTGAAATTTGGATTTATTCATTCATTCATTCATTTAACATCTAATGCTCACTTACAGTTCATTTTAATGCAATCTTTAGCAAATGCAACAAATTAATCAATTTAAATACTGTCCATTAGAATTGTGATGCCTAAATTCATTTGTATATATAAAACATTTATTTTTATATATTTAAAATATACAGTATGCATTTTTATATATTAAAACTATATTTTAAATATTTTTACATATTTAATACAATTTGATATAAAATACATTTTAAAATATTATAGTTAACTAAAACCATAAAAAGTTGTTAATTGAAATAAAAATAAACTCAGTATCAGTAACAATATCTCAGTGGTACTAAAATAACCCTCTTTTTTCATCTTCATCCAACAACTTAAAATGGAATTAGTTTGCAACAGAATTCTCTAAGTAAGTAAGTAAAAGTAAGTAAGTAAATAAATAAATAATGTGGAGCCAAAACAACTGTTACAGACCTTTGACACAAATCCTTATACTTAGTAAGATATGGCCCTTATAACTTCTTCCCCATGTGACAACTAGCCCCAGTCTTCTTTATATTGTGACACATAGGGTTATTGACCTATTGGGATATACAATTACTGTAATATACTATTTTGGTCCCATATTTTTCACTGTTTGTTTGATTTCTAGAGAAAACAATGATGGGTCAAGCTGTTTTCAAACTTACAGTGCCAAATTGTTTGTTTTCGTTCTTACTAAATGGCATACAAAAGCAAATCCCACACTTTTCTCAAACATGAAAGAAGCGATCAAGGTGTAATCATCTAATCAAAAAAAGCAAGCAATTATACACAAAGCATCTGTATAGACCAGCAGTCAGCAGATGATCCCAGTAAGTCCAAGACCACGCTAATTAAAGTGAGTGTGTGCTGGCAGTCTGATGATAGCAATTACTGGATAAATGGGCATTATTATGTGATTAATTATGTAGCATTGTTAAGGAGTTTGACTGCTGCGAGTTCTGCGAGTTTGAGGGAAGCATGGAAAACACGTCAACGGAATATTCATGAGGGTTCTTTTCAGAAATGCAAGACAGACAGCAGAGATAGTTTATTGCTGAGACTGCATGTGTCCAATAGATGTGTACTGACTAGGCATGGGCCGGTATGAGATTTTGACAGTATGATAACCTTAAGAGTTTTGCTGTATGGGAGGACAAGTGAAAGTTTGATTGAAAGATTGTGTTCATGGCCATCTGCTTGCCTTGTAGTACATTAAATAATAACTGTATATCGAATTTGATCTTTTAATTGCACTTAATGTGTCTTAATACATTAAGCCATATTAAGTGTTTATGTTTTCTACAGGAGGAAAATGCTTAACGAGAGACTTTGTGCATTGCATTCATATTCTGCTGTTCTGTAGCCATGGATTTGCGGGTCTTGTCTTTTTCTTGCAGGACCCTGTACGTTATAGTATAAAATTAGTTTTAAGACTGCAAGTGACGTCGCTAGCGGAAGCGCAAAAGTCTGAAAGTGCAAGTCTGAGAATGCAAGTCTGAGAGTGCAAGCACAAGGCTGCAGCCAAACCCTTCTCGAATTTTTAGCAGCCATTACTCCTGAAAACAGTTCTTTTAATTTGCAGTATTTCACATTGATTGATTGATTGATGTATTCGTTGATTCATTTATTCATTCATTAGTTTTTTTTGTTTTTTTGTATTTTTGATCAAAAATGCTGTCTTGATGAACATAAGAGACTTCTTTCAAATTATTCCAAACTTTTGACCAGTAGTATGTGGATGTTGTTTTTGTATTATTTGTATACCATTGTAATATTTATTAATATTAATATATTGTATTTTGTATATTTTTTATATTTATAATTTTTAATATTTTAATATTTTAATATTTAATTTAATTTTAAGTTTCAAATTTTTAATTTTTATATATTGTTTTCCATTTCTCTGTAGCTTTACTTTTATTTATTATTTTACTTTTATTTCTTTACTTATTTAGTAATTTCACTACTTCAGCATTAACCTATTCATTTCAGTTTTTTTTTAAATCTAATCTCTAATATTTTATTTTAGTTTAGTCTAGTTTAGTTAACCAAAATGTTTTAGTTTTTTGTTAACAATAACAACACTGACTTATATGGTTAATGTTACTATTAATATTTAAATTTTTTAATGTTTTAGTTAAATTGATGTCCTAATACATATGGTGCAAGAAACTAAAACCAACACTGTAAATGATAATGTAGTTAGGATTTGGAAAAGCATATAAAAATACTTTTGGCTTTTCAAGGGAAAAAAAGACTTCTACTTTCCGGCCGGACAGGACATCACAGAATGGTAGGGGCGTAACATTTCTGTCACATGCTTGAAGTATTCGGCCAATCACAACGCACTGGATAGCTGGCAAATCAGAGCACACCTCACTTTTCAGACCGATGAGCTTTGTAAAAATCCACGCGTTTCAGAAAGGCGGGGCATAGAGGAGAAACAATAATGTACAGTATGTGGAAAATAATGTGTTTTTTTAACCTTAAACCGCATAAACACATTTCATTACACCAAATACACAAAATAATGTTCTTTTTAGCAACATCATATGACCCCTTTAAGCTTTCTGTAATGTTCTCGATGAACGCTATCGACATTTGATATTCTAACTGACTGCGACATATTTTGTTGTCCTGGTATGGTTTTCGCTTAGCAGTATGCTAATAGCTGTTGCTCTTGCTGTTGTGTTGACTGCAATAAATCATGATTATTAATGAGGGAACTTTTTCCATTCACCCAGACCACCCACATTCATAATGTTAAATGTAAATAGCGATCTGCCTACGATGGAGTACATTTATTCAGTTTGAGTGGGTTGAGGTACCATGAGGACAGGCAGGATGTGTGCCATTAGAGAGGTGTTTTATCCTCAGACAGTTTGGAAGACTCTTATCATTCAATCATTTGCTCACCAATTTTTCCAACAAAAGAGGCCTCTTCAGGATTCAATATCTAGCGGTCTTCTTTCCTAATGATGTGTGCTTGCATGTTCTAAGTAAACAATGGTGCTTCTGAGGAAGGCAGGCAAACAACTTACCTTATCGATATAGCTTTAAAATAGCATAAACAAAAATAATCGAATTGTTCCAGACTTGAGAGCCCAATAGACTGTGTTGTATGGGTTGTTTAGCATCAACATCACAGTTGACCCTATTTACTTACAGTCCTTGCATTTTGAATATACTTTAAATAAATATTCACTGTGCAATCTATTAATATTTCTTTAAATTCTATTACTTAAATATAATAATTATATAAAAAATATAATAAATATGTTTTAATTTACTTATGTGAATTTTTAATATAGTTTAATTGTGAAAGATTCATTATGCAATCTATAAAAAAAAACATTTATTGTAATTCTATCACTGAAATATAATAACTTTTGAGTTAGTTTATTTATGTTTCCTTAGTTAATATTTCATATAAATATTTTTAGTCATGCACTGCATCATTTAGACGATAAATTGTTTTGGGAGCAAATGTATTAACCTTAGTTAAATCTTTTTATTTTTTTGGAATATTATTATATTTTTCATATACAGTGCCTTCCACTAATATTGGCCCCCTTGGTAAATATGAGCAAAGGCAGCGGTGAAAACAATTCTGCATCGTTTATCTTTTTGATCTTTCATTCAAAAAAATTCACAAAATTCAAACCTTTCATTGAAGTAAACAATTGAAAGTGGGGGGAAAATCTCATTATGAAATAAATGTTTCTCTCCAATGCATGTTGGCCACAATTATTAGCACCCCTAGAAATTCTTATGAGTAAAATATCTCTGAAGTATATTTCTATTCATATTTAATTTTTTTAGCACACCAGGGTGACTAGGAGCATAAAACTGTCCAGCCATGACTTCCTGTTCCACAGGATTATAAATAAGAGGAACACAAAGGCCAAATTCCCTTAATCATCCATCACAAGGAGTAAAACCAAAGACTATGATTCTGATGTGCAGAACAAGATTGTTTAGCTTCACAAAATAGAAAGTGGGGGGTGGGGTTCCTTCATACAGAGATTCTGTATGAAGGAATAGTCTCTGATGTCGTCAGTTGTTCTCCAAACTCATCAGGCATTATAAGAGAAAAGTCAGAGCTGTTATCTTGAGGAAAGGATGTTGCAATAATTGGGGGCCAATAATTGTGGCCAACATGAACCAGAGAAAAACATTTAAGAACAACATTTTTGAATGAAAGATCAAAAGGATAAACGATGCAGATTTATTTTCATAGCCACCTTTACTCATATTTACCAAGGGTGTCAATATTAGTGGAGGGCACTGTAAATATTTTTTTAGTTGTGCCGTGCATCATTAATTCAATTAAAACATATTTTACAAATATTTTTATTTCATTTTTAATATTGGGAGCAAAATTATTAACATTTATTTATTTTTTTATTTAATTTTAAATATTTCATATTTTAAATTAAATTTTATAGAAACATTTGTATTCATGTACTACACCATTCATTTAAATAAAAATAAGTTGTAAATATTTTGTGTTTTCATTTAAATCAATAAAATGTGTTGGGAGCAAATGTATTAATTTATTAACTTCTTTATTTAAATTTAATGTTAAATGCTTAATATTTTAAATGTTTCTTTATCGAAATATTTTAGTTATGCACTTGACCAATTCATTTAATTTCATTATATATATATATATATATATATATATATATATATTGTTTTAATCACTACCAACTGACTACGTGGCTGCATTTGACTTTACAGAGATATTAAAACACGCATGATCCCAAAAAGATGCCTTAGTGTCTGATGAAGTCTTGTGTATACATAGGTAACCTTGAGACATCTAAAGTCAGAGAGCTTGGTAGTGAAAACTTTAGTTAGTGACTGTTTCCCTATGGCGGATTGACCATGCTATGTTTCTATCCAACCTCCTCAAATTATTATAAGTGAAACTGAAAAGTACAGACTTATAATGATGGGCAGCAGAGCACTTGGTGTGTTATACTCTGAACTAATAATGTATTCTGCCTTCACACTGGTTCTCGCAGCGAGGTCTCCCTGCTTTAGCACGCACAGAGACACTTGTTTGTCTCCTTCAAGTTCAACGGTTTGCATCTATGTCTCCTGCCGTACGCCCACCTACTGAGGGACACTGGAGGCTGAAGGGAAAATACTCCCGCCTCCACACAATTAAAAAGACGTAATTAGAGTAAAGGGAGGTGATGGCAAACGATATGAATATTGATGATGACAGTATTATTTTTTAGATGACCAAGAAGATCAACTGTCTGCTGCTTTGCCCATAAACATATCCTTATGAATTAAATAACAGTCTTGATCAGTGGATAATTAGAATCTTGTCAATAAATGTAGAAAGTTGAACTCGCTTACACAATAAAAAAATTACAATAATGGCAAAACAACAAAACTTAAAAGAGAAAGCAGTGATAACAGTAATCAGACAGTAAAGGGCATAATTATTCCATGCCACAATCAGAGTTGGGTATAACGCTGCACAGTAGCGCATTACTGTATTCTAATTACTTTTCCTGATAATGCAGTAATGTACTGCATTACATTTTAATTTTATGTCATTTGATTGCAGTTACTAATGTCAATCACATTACTTACTTAATTTACAAATGCAGTGTTAAGAAAAACATATGAAGTAAAATTCCATTTAAAATCATGTTTTGCGCGTCAGTATGCCCTTTAATAAATCACCAAAGAATGCGAGCTAAAATGCAGACGAGTCGTATTTAGATGCAATGAAAATATCATATTTCAAACTGATGCACTCGATTTCACATATTTTAGTCGGGTATTATAATTTGGGAAAAGTCCAACTAGTAAAATGCGTACAAGTTGATGTCACAATAACACTAATGTAAGTAAGAATGAATTACTTATCGGAATAATTTCCTCCACTGGATCAAGCCGTGCATCGCATCACGTTCTTCTTCTGAGGTAAATACAAGGTTGTTCCCCTTCAGGAACTCGAGCTGCGTCGAGTCGCTTTGGGAACGCCCTTGCGTGACCGCGTTCTGAAGCACGTGTCAAATCCGTCCAATGGAGCAGCGAGACGTCACGAGCAGGGTGACGTAAGCACCAGAAAGCATAAAGGCACATCCGGCCGGGCGCAAACCAGCTTCTGCTCTTCAGTAGCGCTCTGTGTATGTGTCTGTCTATTTACTGTTGTCTGTCCGCACAAGCACTCATATATATAAAACAATGAGAAAGTCTATGGCGAGCGAACGGCATTACAAACGCTGTGTTTCTCCCTGCCCACGATATCTGGCGGCAGGGGATACACACGATGTGTGTGTCGTTTGTTTAGGAGCAAAGCATGCAACCATGGTTACATACGTAACCTAGAGACGATTCGTCACAGCGCGTCTTCTTCCAAAAACGAACCCCTTGTCCAAATACCCACACTTGCGGTCTTGGCCACTTGAGAGCACGTGCGCGCGACAGGAAGTCAGTGAGAAAGACTGTCGAAGGTCTTAAAAATGCCAAAGCGCAGTGCCCTTAACGCACACTAAATCCACACAATCTTAGGCTTAGTGTATCCCATCATGCATCATGTTGTGGAAATAAATCGTCAGACTTTTTGCCGAGATCTCGTGAGAGGTCACGGAAACCTTTACAATGTATGTTAAATATTAATAATAGTTAGATATTACATTTAATTTGGTAGTAAAACAAAGAGTTGCACTTTTAATTGGTCAAAATGAGTAGTGGTGATAATTATTTTATTACAACATTTGCAACTGCTTTTTATCACTATAATTATAAGCTCCACAAAATTAAATTGTGTCATCTGTTATAGGGATTACTGAACAGACATTTAGAAGTTGATTTTAAAATGCAAAGCACTGAAAATAAAAATAAAGCTCTGTAGACATGTAGATTTTTACAACACTATAGTGTGTCCCATCAGGTGATGAAAAGTTCTACACACACTTGGTGTGTGGTCTTCATGCTCACTTGAACACTTGAACCAAATGCAGGAAATACATCATATAAGTAGTCAAGTGATCAAGTGCAAAGGGGGACAAATGGGGAAAAGTAGACTAGATTAATTTGATGAATCTTGCTGCTTTGTTTACGGAGATGATGTGGGCATTTCCAGGTTCACTTGCAAGAAAGGACCTTGCGTTGGTTTCATTCTGAATACTTTATCGGAGAATATGATATAATTCATGTAAAAATATACACTTCAAGCTTTCTATAGACATACAGTATTTGTCATGTCTGTGTGTGAAGTATTCACTGAGCTTCTGTTTATTTATTTATTTATTTAATTAATTTATTTATTTTATTTTTTGCGCAAACTTCAGAAAGAAGTTCACGGAGACCGAGACGGCAGAAAGGGCACCGTGTTTTTTTCTTTATTTTACAAAAGCACGTTTTGTTGATATTGTGAGTGTATGGAAATAAAAGTATACCTTTTACAGTAAGCTGTATTACTCTTATCTGTACGATCAAAAATTATGGAACATTTTAAGTTATTTTAGCTGTTATCAGGAAAAAAATGCAAGTGAACTTTCAAGTTTGCTGTTTTCATACTTTTCATATTTTTCAGTCAATATTAAAGGGGTCATATGACGTTGCTAAAAAGAACATAATTTTGTGTAGTTGGTGTAATGCAATGTGTTAAGCTCATCGTTCTGAAAGGCGAGGTGTGCTCTGATTGGCCAGCTATCCAGTGCGTTGTGATTGGCCGAATTCCTCAAGCGTGTGACCGGAATGTTACGCTCCTTACCATACTGTGATGCCGTGTCCAGGCGTGACGAAACAAAACCAGTAAAACCCATTATAAACGAGGCGTTTGTTGCATCCAGTGGGGACATAATTACTGATTATAATGACTTATACTGTCTTTTTACGCATTCCGTTGCATCGTGCCACGTAAACATAAAACCATGTCTGCATTTGTGATCGGAGAAATGACAAACAAGCTCCACTCTACACTGCTCAAAACTCGCGTTTGAATCGTCAGTGGCAAATGCTTTAAATATGAAACGTACTTACAGGCTGTGAGTCAGAAGTGCCAGACTGTCCTTGCAAAGTTGGAATTGCCCCACTTTATAGAAACACTGGCATTGTAGGCTACACTCTCCCAGGAAACAGTCCTCGTCCTCCATAAAATGCGCTGCACACATCTGAATATTTGGGTTGAACTGCTCTGGAACAGTGTTGTAAATACAACTTAACCACTAATTTCTAGTTGTGTCCTCTTTTGGAAGGCCAAAGAAAGTAGTTTCGCTTTCATAACGAAACACACAGCGTCTCCAGGACATGGCGGCGGCAGCAACAATACTACAGCGAGAATCAAAGTTACGCCTTCTTTCTTTGCGTGAACATTTGGGCGGCATTATGCAAATCTTCCCACATCATGACATAGACATGGGGGGCGTGTTAGACTGGTTTTAGGTAGGCGTGGTTGACTCTTAACTTTTATAAAGAATATCTCTTTGGATTTGAGACTTTAGTCTTTGCAACTTTACAGATCTTCTTTATGCACTAAGAGCTTGTAACACTCCAAAGAGAAAGGAAAAATGGAAATCGCATCATATCCAGACTGTCCTTGCAAAGTTGGAATTGCCCCACTTTATAGAAACACTGGCATTGTAGGCTACACTCTCCCAGGAAACAGTCCTCGTCCTCCATAAAATGCGCTGCACACATCTGAATATTTGGGTTGAACTGCTCTGGAACAGTGTTGTAAATACAACTTAACCACTAATTTCTAGTTGTGTCCTCTTTTGGAAGGCCAAAGAAAGTAGTTTCGCTTTCATAACGAAACACACAGCGTCTCCAGGACATGGCGGCGGCAGCAACAATACTACAGCGAGAATCAAAGTTACGCCTTCTTTCTTTGCGTGAACATTTGGGCGGCATTATGCAAATCTTCCCACATCATGACATAGACATGGGGGGCGTGTTAGACTGGTTTTAGGTAGGCGTGGTTGACTCTTAACTTTTATAAAGAATATCTCTTTGGATTTGAGACTTTAGTCTTTGCAACTTTACAGATCTTCTTTATGCACTAAGAGCTTGTAACACTCCAAAGAGAAAGGAAAAATGGAAATCGCATCATATTTCACTTTGTAGTGTATTTTTCCCTTTGTAGTGTGCACACGTTTCACTTTGTAGTGTATTTTTTAGGTTTGATAACTTTATAAGTAGGCCTAAACTTGAAAGTAAAGTAGGCTAATTAGTAATCTGGTTACTTTTTAAATGCAGTAATCAGTAACATAATCAAATTGCAAGTAGTAATTAGTAATTTGTAGTGGATTACTTTTTTTGAGTAACTTACACAACACTGGCTACAATGCATTCTGAGAACTCACAAAAACTTTTTCATCAATGTATTCAGAAAATTACGTTTTAAAAACGCACTATGTAGCTAAAACTGACTGAATCTAGTTGTTCAGTTAATGTATAGTGTGCAATCCTAGTCATAGATTATGAATGATCTACAGTATGATGTTGCTCTTAGTATACAGTCATAAACAAGCTAGTAACAAATGAATTCTTACTTAATCAAAGGCCAGTGGAGGTTGGAAATAATTTCCTCTGTCAACACCTCATTAACAACATTTCGCTCTTATAAATGTGCCGTCACCTGTGAAATGCCATTATCATTTTGGCTTCCTTCCTTCACTGTGTTTGCACAATTTTTTCTTCTTCTCTTCTTTACTCAGTGCAAAATGGACTTAAGAGTACATTTTCACGACGACGATTGTACTAAAAATGGGAAAGTTTTTCCTTTGCATTCTTTAATGGTTTCATGTTCAGATCATGTTTTCAAAACAATCACCGTTCACACAGACCCGCGAAAATGACTACAACGCTGTATTATGCACGCCAGGCCAGTAGTTGGCGATATCACTTTGTAAAGAAACACTATGCACCTGAGCACCTACACATTCATATAGACTGATCAAATAATATGCATAAACATGGAGTCACCATTTACACAAATTTGTATATTTTCGTAGTTTACACAGAGATGATAACAATATAATTTTCAAAAACTAGCACTTTGAAACCCGTTTTCAAAAGTTTGTGTTGTTGGTGCCAATAACCTTGTGGGCAGCATGCCGTTCCTGCTGTAACCTTTCAAATATATCTGTCAGTACTGTATCTAACAGCATATACAGTCAAAAATCTTGCTTTCAATCTTTTGTCACTTTTGGACATCACTCTGCATCTTTGATTCCAGCTGGTCAGGCATTGCTTCCGAGAAAAAAAAAATTGCCTCTATTTATTATTTAGTGTATGCTATTAGAAAACATGCCCTAGTCTTCTCTATAAATAATTGATGAACTGTTGTATAAATTACAGTTAGCAGATTACCACCACTGGCATTGCAGAGAAAGCCATAATGCTTTTATGGGGCTTAATTTCCACTGGATTATACATAAATAGCTTCTTTTGTCACGTAATTGAATTGAAAGATTTAACGGTAGCTCAAACTCCTTATTTCACACGAGTCTCTATGCAGATCAGTTAATTGTGGCACAAAGGACAAATAGGGCAAAGCTTCCTTCCAGATTCATGCTCAATTTAATAGAGAATTTTTTTCTGTAACTTAAATAAAAACAAAATTTGCCCATGACAATCTTGTTTAATTTTTAATGGTAATGTACTAAAAGTAGATTTCATCCAGACTTACCTGCCCGAGGCGTATGGAAATTTAAATACGCTAATGCATTATGCTTCCAATATCTCCGCTCTCATTAATATCCATGATGCTCTATTGCACACAAAATATTGAACAAAGACGTTGACACTGCTCGGGAAAAGATAGTCATAACTGAGCTGCAACTGTCACATGCAGAAAGTTAAATGGTAAATGTTACATGTAGAGCAACTGGGTTTTGCCGAGAGCATCAGAATAAACATCATATTACTCAATAAATCTTACTCAATAAAAAATCTAATGTTTTGCCATTACTTAGTAAAAGTGTAGCTGATTTATCTTGCACCAGCTGAACTCACAGCTGTCAATCAAGATAAATGTGCATTTCTCTTGCACTATTAATGGCAGTTTAGTATATCACAGATTTCCCCACTATACTTGTATTTTAACCATTTACCACTTGAGTTTTCTTGAAGATCTGTGTAGTTTTGAGGGGAAAACTATTTTCAGTCAGAGAATGGGGCAAATGAGGCTTAGGCGGTCTAAAGAAACAAGCATGTGATGTGCTAATTTAAATGTCATGAGTCTATTAACCTTGATGCTTCAGCCCTCCAGTCTTGATGGGACAACACACACAAGTTCCTCCTGTGTTGCCTTTGTAAAGTTATATGCTCATCGGGGACACAATATTATCAAACAAAGACCAAAATAACCCATTGGCATAACACTTTAGAGCTTGCTCATGGGAAGGACAGTCATGTGTTGCTAATTTGGGGTCTTAATATGAGGTCTTGCTGATGATGCTGGAAGGAACTGAAGGCTATAGTGAAATGGTGTGAATGAAATGTTTGCAACTCACTAGCTGAGCAGAACTTACAGCTCATTTGCAGTTCTCTGACTATAAATGATGTGGCTTCAGTATTAGGTGTTTTGAGAAGACAGCTGGTGACTGGGCAAAAATCATGTCATGAAGGATGGAAGAATGAAGATAATTCATCCCACATGCTTTAGTAAAATGAAAATGTTCCCTCATGCCTGCATGCACATGCACCATTACTGTGAATCAGCACTGACTACAGTAAAAGGTCCAAATTTGTCAGTTTAGCCCCTGCTGGTAAAAGGTGTAACTGCGCCATCATCCAGTAGCCAATAACAATAAGAAAAGTATATTAAAAATATAAAATGATATGAAATTAAATAAAGATCTATACAATTACATTTAAGAAAAAAGTAAATTATTAAATATTGTATTACATTATTCATATATCATTATTATTATTATTAGTTGTATTCATATATTTTATAAATTATATACCGGTATTATATAATTTATTATTAATATATTATTATTATATATTTAAAGTTTGATCCTACAAACTTTCTCAAAGTAAGGTAAAAATACTGTTGTGTACTTCAGTCACAGTTATGTTCATAAAGTTGCATAAACAAACCACACTAACCTGACAACTTAATTAAGAGACGCTATTAGCCAAACATGCCTCTTCCATACAAAATAATGTTACTATAGTGCAAAGAGTATTTTTTGAAAAACCAAAAGGCCTTATCTTCGTCCTCCAGACTGTTCTCATTCCCTTTGTGGGTTTCCTCTAATGGAGTATTGCTTGAAAGCTGTCCAAACTTGTACAAATTGATTTTGCTTGAAGTAAGCATAAATGTCTGTATTAAAGGTAGATTGTGGAACTCTATGAAGAACTGCAGATGTGCGCTATTCAAAGACGTCCTTTAAGTGAATTTAAATAGATTCTAAAATAGCTCCATTAATCATAAAACAGAATATTATTTAGGTGAAAAACAGCATAGAGCCAGGGCAGCACTTGTTCGACAATAAATCTCACCGATAATGCATTTGGATCAAACCCAAATGCTGTTCTCATCATTTCAACATACAGCCCTTGTTAGTGAGCTCTGTTTCTAATCAAGAATGTCTCCCTATAAGCACGTCCATGCAGAATCTTCACTATAGACACTTCAGAGAGTTGGAAAATCCATCATTAACCAATTTCTACATACTGTATCCTACCCCTTGCATTGTTTTATTAGATAAATGTCTGCAGACTTCATCTGATGATTCTAAGCACTGAAGAGTGCTTGTTAAAATAATGTGATGACACTGTCTTTTCTCTTTTCAGACTCAAGCAGCATGTCTACAGACCGGCTACAAACTGTCTGATCATTATCATATCATATTGCACACAAAAATGGCAAGATTTAATTTTATTTTAAATAAATCAGTCTACCTGGAAACAGAGTTATGTTTTCGAGGGGCCAATATTCTGAGGAACAACTGTTTGCTGGATTAACCAAAGTTTGTCAGGTTAGTGACAAATCACATGGCTGGCCCATAGTTTATCTTTAATGAACGCTGTTTGCTATTCTCTGTTTCTTTTCAAGGCACAATCATTCATCTTCCCTTTTGTTATTCCTCATTCTGCCGGAAGTTGTCATGGAAATCGAAGCAGACAAAGCTGCCAGACTGGGGTCCAGTGAGGGATTGTGGGAGTCTGAGGTTGAGCTCAAAGGAAATAAGCATCAGCAACATGACTGTGAGAGATGAATATAAGGTTTAATCCGGGAATCCCTCTGATGGCAGTCGTAATGGGCACGGGAGATGGTGTGAAGTCTTTTTTTAATGGACATATTGATAATTCCAACATAAATACATGCAATTAAAAAGACAATAAAATAGACTACATTTTTGAAGGAATTGGTTGAATGAGTGTGAATTTTGAACTTTCAGGAAGAGGATTTTAGTTAATTTAAATTTAACAATTCAAGCAGAGTAATTTTATTAGCCCAAAAATACATAAATATTAATACAATTGTGACAAATTATTACTATTTATCCCCTGATATTTAAAATACTTTTCTAATAAGCTTTTTTTTACCATATTTATTATTATTTTTTTTAAACTAAACTAAGTTCAGTACTGTCAAATTAACACAACAATTAAAACAATGTAATTATGCATATTTTAATTCAGATTTTATTTCATATTGCACCTAGGGGTGTCGCGATATACCATTATAATAATAATATTATTATTACCCATATTTAACCATGCAAAATATGGAGTAATGCAAAATATGGAGTAAACATATTTTCTGCATATAAAAATATCACATTTTCCAGTGCACCACAGGCTACTGCAAATCACAAACAATATTCAGAAATGCCACTAAAGTGCATACATTTCCCTTATATGTCTCGGTAAATGTATGGTGAAGCTTGTAATAACAATAATGAACATTTTGAGTCAAAGTGGTCTGGAGTTCTGGTGGATAATAGGACCAGCTGCAGACAGCAGGGATTCTGGGTACAGAGATGTCTGTGATGAGCTTTTTCTACTGTGAAGTGAAGTGAAGTGAAGTGACATGTGGCCAAGTATGGTGACCCATACTTGGAATTAGTGCTCTGCATTTAACCCATCCAAAGTGCACACACACAGCAGTGAACACTCACACACACCGTGAACACACACCCGGAGCAGTGGGCAGCCATTTATGCTGCGGCGCCCGGGGAGCAGTTGGGGTTTTGGTGCCTTGCTCAAGGGCACCTCAGTCGTGATATTGAAGGTGGAAGAGAGCGCTGTACATTCACTCCCCCCACCTACAATCCCTGCCGGTACGAGACTCGAACCCGCAACCTTTTGGGTTACGAGTCCGACTCTCTAACCATTAGGCCACGACTTCCCCCAATACTGCGCTTTGCCTGTATTAGTGGAGTTCTTATTTATGATGCAATAATACAATCCACACATAACTTTTAATTTGAAGAAAAGCCAAGTCAACACTTCAGAGTACTTCAACACTTCAACACTCATAATCCTGTTCTAAACGTAAAAAAAATAAATAAAAATCTGCAGGTTGAAAAGTGCATCCAAAGAAAGTGGTTACAATGATGTGAAAAACCTTATGAGGCATATTAAATGGACTATCATCACAAGTCATTAAGCACAGTTCAGCCATTGCATTAATTTGATATCAATACAAAAACCAGCTTTAAAGATCATGCGGTGTGACCCAGGAGTGCTTTTATTTCCCTTTATATGAATGCAGATTTGACCGGGGATGAAAAATTCCCTCACCAATCCATCTCGTTGATCCATGCACATTAATTAGGCACACTTGAGCTGAGCGCTGACTCCATTCTTTTGCATCTCAACACCTTGTTTTGTAGACCATAACTATAGTGCTGTTCATGGCATTTCGAGGAAGTTAGTTATTCCAATAAATAATAAAACTGGCATTTAATGATTTATTTAATGAACAGTATTCGCTTTGGAGAAGTAAACCCTTTGTAGTGCACTACAAGCTCATTATATGTCACTATACATCACACTAAAGCATGTGGGTCTTTCTTTAAACATAAAGTCATATTATAAAGACGCTGTTCAAATTATTCTCAGTAAAACACCTGTAGTCGTGCTGTTTAAGTCCATTTTAACAAGCCCCTCAGGGGTATGAATTATTTGTAATACTACTTTTCTAACTCAGAATTGCAGTCATGAACTTACTCATTTGGCAGTCATGGGGTTTTACGGACCTTTGTGATTTAAACTCCAGGTTTGCATACAGTATAAACCTTTCCGCAGGGGGCTTGTCATAGTGCAGGGAGTACGTTTTTTTTTTTTTTACCTTCTTTTAGGTCTTCTATAGAAGTGAAATTATAAATATTAAGATTTGTGTGAAGCATTTGCGTGTCGCATTGCTTCCATCCAGTTAAAGCTCCTTTCAGGACAATGTGACATACTGTATTTTAACATGAAGAATTACGTGGTCATTTACAAGGAAATGAGATGTGGTTTGCATGTCTGCTCTTAACTATAAAAGGCCTTGTCATTGTAAATCTGCTCCCATAAAGTAATAGTAAATCAATCTATCTATCTATCTATCTATCTATCTATCTATCTATCTATCTATCTATCTATCTATCTATCTAAATGTCTATTACATGTATCAAGGCTCTCTACCATGCTGAATATAAAACAGAATACAGACTAAGTGTAATACTTATGCTGCTTAAAAGACAAAATTGATGATGGGCATTTAAAGACAGTTTGTTTGTTTTCCCATCTACACTGTAATTAATGTCATGCTCTGTGAATCTCTAATTACTGTGGTTTTCTCTGGCAGTGAGGCAGAGAGCAGAGAAAATGCTCTGACAGCTAGCAGCACATGCATTTTGGGAGGAAGGAGAGTTTCTCTCACAAATCCGCAGTACATACACGGCGTACATAGTCAGAAAGACTGACAACCTTTTTGTCATTGAGGTAGCTCGTATGGAATGCAGCTTGTTTGTTACTGGAGTCCTGTTTTGATGAGTTGTATTGACAGCTAAAGCAGCTGGTTAATTGCCCGTGGATTAGCAATGTCACTCATTCAAAGAACTGGCATGAAATCTTACGTATTGAACATAAGTACTTTCATAGTGCAATAAATCTGTTCTAAATCCTGAGAAATTATGAAGTTATGATTATAATATTTATCACATAGACTGATAATAATGATTCTTGAACACCAAATCATCATATTAGAATTAATTCTGAAGGAAACTGGAGTAATGGCTGCTGAAAATTCAGCTTTGCATCAAATTAAACTGAAAACAATCATTTTAAATTGTAATATATTTCACAATATTCCTGGTTTTACTGTATTTTTATCAACTAAATGCAGCTTTGGTGAGCATAAAAAAACATCTTAACTTCTGAACAGTAGAGTGTATTATAAAAGTTATTAAGCATGCATCCCTAAGTGTAAATTATATTGACCTACAGTTATTTTAAACTTCCTTTGAGAAATGCCATGGTGTTCAGAGGTGAGCTAAATGCTAAAAAAAATGTGGCTTATACATTGTACAATATTCCGTCTCCTATGTGCAGTTTCTAATAACTTCCCATGCAGGTGTTACCTGCTTTACCTAACAAATAGTCTCCTTAATCAGAACATGGAATGTGACCTACTTGCTTGAATGGGTCTTTATCAAAGTTAGAGATGTGAACAGGAATGGGATCAAGCCTCAAATGAGGAGTTGTGTTTGTTTGCGCCGTGGAGTGGCAATTGTTCAACCATCCATCGCAGTCGTGTCTTCACCTGCAGTTTCTCCTGCCATTACAGGCCATTAATCTTCAGCAGGAGGTGCAGTGATCTTAAGCTAAATATAGCCGTGAGTCTGTGGGTTTGTGCAGAGTTGCTGAATGACTGATCATTGGTTCTAGGATTATTCCTCTGAAAGCTACACTTCTTTTCCTCTCATTCAGCCCATGGATCAGGCTTCTGTGCAGGGGTTTCCTTATTTTTAAGTATGGCACATGGGATGATACCCTTCACATCTTGAGGGGGTTGATTAAATTAGCATAGTGGAATGTGTGAATGATTCAGACATGATTTTATTGCTTTCTTCTAATACTAGTGTTATGTTTGCCTTTGGTTCGGTGTTGAAAGAGTCTTTAGATCATCTCCTTTGGAATATAAGAGATACGCTGTTATCCAAATGTCTGAGACTATATTAAAAATTCAGATTTTTTTTTTCAAAAATGCTTTTAAAAATATTTTCTTTCTTTCTATGTATGTATGTATGCATATTTTTCTGAAATGTTTATATTTTTTCCTGTGATACACTTTGTGCTGGATTCTTAACAGATAATTAAGATGGACAAACCATTGTCATTTTACTTAATTATCTGTGCATATATATATATATATATATATATATATATATATATATATATATATATATATATATATATGTGTATATATATTCTATAT
>NW_015506795.1:153376-176281 GCF_001515645.1 Sinocyclocheilus grahami
TTTTATTTATATGTGTATATATATATATATATATATATATATATATATATATATATATATATATATATATATATAAATGTTGCTATTTACTGTATATTAATTTATTCATTCACTCATTTATTCATCCATTCATTTTTTTGTTTATCTAAAATATTTTATGTTTATATGTGATGCACATAAGCTGATTTTATTTTCTATGAAAGATGCTAAACATAAAATTTTATTATTATAGTAATACGTAATTAAGATGGATGGATGGAAAGCATTGTCATTTTCATTAATTATGTGTTAAAAATATTTAAAAATATGTATTGTATTATGTTGCTGTATATATTAATTTATTTATTTACTAATTTATTAATATATCCATTCATTCATTCATTTTTAGTTAGTTTCTTTCTAGTTAGTTAGTTAATTTCTTTATTTATTTATCTATCTATCTAAAATGTTTTTTATGTTTACACGTGATGCACTTTGAGCGGAATTGTATCTTTAAGATGTCCAATACAAATAAAATTTGTTTATCATAGTAATTCAAGATAAAATACAAAAATAATTTTCCTAAACTACTTAAAAAAAAATGTTTAATGTAAAAATTTAATTTTTACATTAAGATTAATTTTTCACATTTAATTGGATGCCACCATTTTACAAATAACGGAATAATTTATGGAATTTTCATCCAATCATTAGTGGTGTTTGCTAGAGATACTATGTGGCTGCTTTATGGACTATAAATCCATCATCTAGTAAACGTCTTGAACCACCTCTTGCATGCCCAAGCAGCCACCTTCCATTTTTAGAATATATTGTAAGCCCTATTTTAGTCAAGATTTTAGTCAAGAGCACTAGCTTGATTAATTTACTGAAATTGATGTGCTGTTCTAGGAACTTACATTGAGAGCTGCCTGCTTTTGCATACAGACATACAATGTAAAGCTAATGGAAGGGCTATCGGATGTCAGAGGGTTTTAACCTGCTTGCTTCAGTCACCAGGGAACTGATTCTTATATTAATACAAAGCCAATTAAGTCTGGCCCCTCACGTAAAAAACCTGCCTGTATTCAGTGGCACCCTGTTGTGATAGTATTACAGATGAATACTGAGCAGACCATTGCTGTCTCTCTAGGTCTCATTCTTCATTCAGTCTTCTGTCAAGGTCAGGCCTGTAGCTTGACACCTCTGCAGATCTTCCCGTCATCCACATGCTGCCATGGGCCTTATTACAGCAACTAACATAACATGATACAGAAAAGCTACTTTTCATGACAAAATCAAAGCACTAGAATATGGAACATGTAATACGAAGCCATCAGAGGGAAAGATCTGCATATATTAACACTGAACAAACTGGCAGATCAGTGCATATATCAGATATCACATCATCTCATTCATAACATTTACAGTAGTTTTGGCATGTGGAAATTTTAAATAATTAAAATAAAATTAAAATAATTTCACACGTTCAGTGAAATTTGAAAAGTAATATTGTAGTATTTGTAAATTTGTTGTAATTGCAATATTTTACAATATTACTGTTATAGTAAATTATTATTAGTGTATTATTACAATTTAAAATAGCTGTTTTCTATATTCAGTGTGTCAGTGTCGTATGATCCTGATCATTTTAATATGCTGATGTGGTTCTTAAGAAATATTTATTATTGTTATTATTATTATTATTATTATTATTATTATTATTATTATTACTACTAAGTATTAATTTCATACCTGTGTGTGTGTGTGAAATAACTGCTAATATTTCTAATATTTCAAGCCTTTTAGACTATAATTCCAGTTTTTATTTGGTGCTGTTTAGATCTGCTTGTTTTTATAGAGCATTCTGTGGTTTTCCGTGGAACTCCGGTCCCTGTGTGACTGTCTATATGACCTGTCCCGACCCTGATGACAACAACTACCTATTTTGAAAATTGCTGCCCTTGTATTCTTGCCATTGTACACACTGTTTACCAAGGACCTTTTTTGTGAAACAAAACACAAGCAACTCTAAAAGTTAAATGTTAAAGGTGATTTGAGAGACAAAACACATGGGAAAGCATCTCTTTCCAACATGCACCCACTCGCTGCTAGGACCTTCTTTCACAGTTCATTAACCTACTTTCATATGCACATCCATTCAGAAAAGCAATCTCAGACCAAGATGGGAGAAAAAAAGTCGATTTCTTTGAAGGCCTTCTCTCAGTCTGAAGGTGGATGATTATGCACACGACGCTCACATCTCTGTGCTCTAGTGCAGCTGAATTAAATTCTGGAATCAGATGTTTTTATTTGAAACTAGCCTGTGCCCTCTGAAGATAAGAATGGACTTTTTCTTTCTTTCTAGTTCACCAGTCATGTGCACAGCAGATTAAGCGTGGATGTGTGAACGCAATGTTTGTTGTTAAGTTAACATTTAAAGAAGTCTTGTGGGGAGTTTGCTAAAAATCAGTTAATCCGCACATGCATTTGACCTTAATTTAGCACCCGATTTGTGGAAGGAATTATGCAAATCATGCAGTGCCACAAAAATGTAGAGCTGAATGAAATTTGTATGGTGCAACTCCCAATCTCACATGAGTTGTACATTGTGAAGGATCCAGCAGACTTCCACAATCTGCCAGAATGACTGCCAGCATCTCTCCAATGCACAAAATGCACTCGAATGCACCACACATGTGGATATATGCCCGGTTATGTTGTCTTCTCCATCATTTGATCATCATTTGGTAAATTACTCTCACCATAATCTCCAGAAAATGCACATAAACATCTCTTTTAAATAAAATCATGTTTACCGACTGCTTTCCGTGTGCTGTAACAGTTAACACTGAACAAACTGGCAGATCAGTGCATATATCAGATATCACATCATCTCATTCATAACATTTACAGTAGTTTTGGCATGTGGAAATTTTAAATAATTAAAATAAAATTAAAATAATTTCACACGTTCAGTGAAATTTGAAAAGTAATATTGTAGTATTTGTAAATTTGTTGTAATTGCAATATTTTACAATATTACTGTTATAGTAAATTATTATTAGTGTATTATTACAATTTAAAATAGCTGTTTTCTATATTCAGTGTGTCAGTGTCGTATGATCCTGATCATTTTAATATGCTGATGTGGTTCTTAAGAAATATTTATTATTGTTATTATTATTATTATTATTATTATTATTATTATTATTATTATTATTATTATTACTACTAAGTATTAATTTCATACCTGTGTGTGTGTGTGAAATAACTGCTAATATTTCTAATATTTCAAGCCTTTTAGACTATAATTCCAGTTTTTATTTGGTGCTGTTTAGATCTGCTTGTTTTTATAGAGCATTCTGTGGTTTTCCGTGGAACTCCGGTCCCTGTGTGACTGTCTATATGACCTGTCCCGACCCTGATGACAACAACTACCTATTTTGAAAATTGCTGCCCTTGTATTCTTGCCATTGTACACACTGTTTACCAAGGACCTTTTTTGTGAAACAAAACACAAGCAACTCTAAAAGTTAAATGTTAAAGGTGATTTGAGAGACAAAACACATGGGAAAGCATCTCTTTCCAACATGCACCCACTCGCTGCTAGGACCTTCTTTCACAGTTCATTAACCTACTTTCATATGCACATCCATTCAGAAAAGCAATCTCAGACCAAGATGGGAGAAAAAAAGTCGATTTCTTTGAAGGCCTTCTCTCAGTCTGAAGGTGGATGATTATGCACACGACGCTCACATCTCTGTGCTCTAGTGCAGCTGAATTAAATTCTGGAATCAGATGTTTTTATTTGAAACTAGCCTGTGCCCTCTGAAGATAAGAATGGACTTTTTCTTTCTTTCTAGTTCACCAGTCATGTGCACAGCAGATTAAGCGTGGATGTGTGAACGCAATGTTTGTTGTTAAGTTAACATTTAAAGAAGTCTTGTGGGGAGTTTGCTAAAAATCAGTTAATCCGCACATGCATTTGACCTTAATTTAGCACCCGATTTGTGGAAGGAATTATGCAAATCATGCAGTGCCACAAAAATGTAGAGCTGAATGAAATTTGTATGGTGCAACTCCCAATCTCACATGAGTTGTACATTGTGAAGGATCCAGCAGACTTCCACAATCTGCCAGAATGACTGCCAGCATCTCTCCAATGCACAAAATGCACTCGAATGCACCACACATGTGGATATATGCCCGGTTATGTTGTCTTCTCCATCATTTGATCATCATTTGGTAAATTACTCTCACCATAATCTCCAGAAAATGCACATAAACATCTCTTTTAAATAAAATCATGTTTACCGACTGCTTTCCGTGTGCTGTAACAGCATGACATTAATTGCGCCAGGACAAAAGCGAAGAGTTCTGTAAGTAAGTTTAATTTTTTAATGAGCCTAATTTACATATGAGGCATGAATTCATTTAAATATGGTGAAGCACTATTTCAGGACATTTAGCACCTGGTTAAGTTAGATTGCAGCAGGTTAGTATACAAGACAAGAAGTTTTTTGTGCTAAAAATGTGTCTAAAACTTTTTTTATGCGTTTTGGCCATTCGTTTACACGACAACTGTGTTTTGGGGTCTTCAAAACACAAACTTTTTAAAACGGGTTTCAAAGTGCAAGTTTTTAAAAATGATAACGCTATCACATACGTGAATTTGTGAAAACAGTGACGTCATGCACATGCGTATTACATCATGTTCAGTCAATAGGTTTGTGCGCAGGCAGTGATTCTTTGCAAAGTTACATTGCCAACTACTGGCCTGGCACGCATAATACAGCATTTTTAATCGTTTCTGTGATGTTGTCTGTACATGTCTGTACAACTTTTCAAAAACACGAAGGAAAAACGTTTCTATTTTTAATACATTGTTGTCATGGAAGTGTACCCATAGTATTATTTAAATACTAATTGAATTTAAAGAGTTTAATTAATCTTAATGAATTTTTTTTTTAATTACTATCAGTTTTAGTTATTTTAGTACATTAAGATAAACTAAATTAAAATGAGAAATATTGACAACTAGCTGAAATAAAAACGTTTCTATATTTTATTTTATACATTTAATTTAATTTATATACATATGTATCATTTTATTGTTTTTTATTTTTGTTATTATTACATTTATTTTATTTCAGGTAATGAAAATTTTTAATTGTTGCTGTTTTAGTTTTAGTTAACTATAATAACCCCGGCACACAACTGCAGCTGTTTCATTAACACATTAAGTTCTCCATGTTTGCAATAAAAGATTGACGACTTGGAAATGTAATTTGTGCATCTAAACAGACAAAAAAAAATAACTGTCTGTTTATAAAGCATTTAAATGAAAGCAAGTAATCCAAATCAGGTCTATTGATTATCTTTAATTTCTTAGTGTTAGTAGGAACATCTATAGGGAAATAAGACAATTATTTAATGTTTTCCAGATCAATATGTTAATTATATTCCGTTTGACATTCTATTAGGCGGCTATCAGCAGCCTTATGTAATGCACTCTACTCTCCTCTAAATGACTGACCTTTCTTTTATGTCATTTATTGATTTCTTTAGCTGCATGATGGGCAACAGAATCACATTTTCTGCTCATTTCTTTCCACCTCCCACTTATGACGCCATATCGACGTCTTTTGAGTTGAAGAGCCTCAATCAAGGAGTTAGTTAACCCCGGCATTCACAAAGCTCAGAATGCACTGCAGCGTATGAGCTATACGGTAAGAAAACACTACTGACGATGAATGAGAAGATGCAGTTGGGGGCTGAGAGGCCTTTGACAGATGCCATTGATTGATTCCAGCCCTTCCTGGCCTTGCGATCAAGTATCCGGCTGTGGGTGCAGTACTATGTAGTTAAGTGAGCACTGCGAACCGATGCTGTTGGAAATGCGACCCTTCGATGGCGCAACATGAACAAACTGAACACAATACCTCTGCATTGAACATGGCCCAGATTACAGCAGGATCTTTAGAGATTCAATCATGTCCACTAAAGGGCTGTGAGCAGAATGCAGTAGATAAATCACAGAGAATATGATCCTGCAAAGGTACACTCAAGGACAGCCAGCCACTTAATTCTGTGCATATCATTTTGTTTTAATGGTAGCCAGCAAAGGGTTTAAACTGTTTGCATTTTAATAGCATCTGTTTTGGAAGAGAAGATGAGCTAGAATGAATATAAGAGTGGTCTATTTTACAGCCCGTGCCTCAGGGAACTTCCTCAGCCCAGCGGTATTTGTCATGCTCCGTATGGGAGTTAGGGACTTTAAAACATGGAGTCAACTTAATTTGGGAGGGTTTATCCTTCAGCTGAAATTGAATCATAGCTGCATGTGTAGCATCATGTAATTCACAGGTGTAAGCAGTATCATCTTACCCCAAGCCAGAACAAACAACTTTTTTTGGTAACACTTTATAATATTTGAAATATTACAATGCTGAACAGCTCAGTACTGATGTATATTTAGAGATATACATATTCAATACACTTATGAGCCATAATGATTTGCTAAACTTAAAATAATGTTTATTATTATTATTATTATTATTATTATGGAAATGTAATTTGTGCATCTAAACAGACAAAAAAAAATAACTGTCTGTTTATAAAGCATTTAAATGAAAGCAAGTAATCCAAATCAGGTCTATTGATTATCTTTAATTTCTTAGTGTTAGTAGGAACATCTATAGGGAAATAAGACAATTATTTAATGTTTTCCAGATCAATATGTTAATTATATTCCGTTTGACATTCTATTAGGCGGCTATCAGCAGCCTTATGTAATGCACTCTACTCTCCTCTAAATGACTGACCTTTCTTTTATGTCATTTATTGATTTCTTTAGCTGCATGATGGGCAACAGAATCACATTTTCTGCTCATTTCTTTCCACCTCCCACTTATGACGCCATATCGACGTCTTTTGAGTTGAAGAGCCTCAATCAAGGAGTTAGTTAACCCCGGCATTCACAAAGCTCAGAATGCACTGCAGCGTATGAGCTATACGGTAAGAAAACACTACTGACGATGAATGAGAAGATGCAGTTGGGGGCTGAGAGGCCTTTGACAGATGCCATTGATTGATTCCAGCCCTTCCTGGCCTTGCGATCAAGTATCCGGCTGTGGGTGCAGTACTATGTAGTTAAGTGAGCACTGCGAACCGATGCTGTTGGAAATGCGACCCTTCGATGGCGCAACATGAACAAACTGAACACAATACCTCTGCATTGAACATGGCCCAGATTACAGCAGGATCTTTAGAGATTCAATCATGTCCACTAAAGGGCTGTGAGCAGAATGCAGTAGATAAATCACAGAGAATATGATCCTGCAAAGGTACACTCAAGGACAGCCAGCCACTTAATTCTGTGCATATCATTTTGTTTTAATGGTAGCCAGCAAAGGGTTTAAACTGTTTGCATTTTAATAGCATCTGTTTTGGAAGAGAAGATGAGCAAGAATGAATATAAGAGTGGTCTATTTTACAGCCCGTGCCTCAGGGAACTTCCTCAGCCCAGCGGTATTTGTCATGCTCCGTATGGGAGTTAGGGACTTTAAAACATGGAGTCAACTTAATTTGGGAGGGTTTATCCTTCAGCTGAAATTGAATCATAGCTGCATGTGTAGCATCATGTAATTCACAGGTGTAAGCAGTATCATCTTACCCCAAGCCAGAACAAACAACTTTTTTTGGTAACACTTTATAATATTTGAAATATTACAATGCTGAACAGCTCAGTACTGATGTATATTTAGAGATATACATATTCAATACACTTATGAGCCATAATGATTTGCTAAACTTAAAATAATGTTTATTATTATTATTATTATTATTATTATGTCATATACTATTGAAATAGTTTCTTTATTTCCTTCTTTAAAAATATTACCATGATAAAATTAAAATTCTAATGATTTTTTTTTAATGATTTTTTTATTTTATTAAAATGTGTATTAATTTTCAATTAAATTGTATTATATTGATACAATTAAAAACATTATTTTTATACTACCAATAATACTATAATTGTGTTAACACACTTTATAATATTGATCATTAAAAAAAAATCTATACACAAAGTTCACGGTACACATAATTATGCATTTAACTCTAGATATTTAAATAATGTTCAATAATAATAATATGTTATTATTAATAATTATTATTAAATATATTATTGAAATAATTATTGTTTATTTCCTCCTTTAAAATATTATTAAATAAATTATGTCTTATTTAGTTTAAATTTTACATTTTTTAAATATTATTTTTCATACTATTAGTAATATTATAATTGTGTATAACACACACACACAATTATGCACACAATTATAATATCGATAGTATGAAAAATTAATCATAAAAATTTTGAATTTCAATTGAATAATAATAATGTAAAGGTGCGCTAAGCGATTTTTGTGAAAAGATATTTGAAAGCACCAAAACAAACACGCCCATACCCCAACAGGACCTCACCCCTATTTTGATAACTCCACCCCGCATGTACGTACACAACCCTGGCAGTGACGATGGCGGAATCTGCTATGCCTGCCGGCCACAGCATATTCAAACAAAAGCCAACACAGAAAAGTTGTGTGAAAAAGCAAAATCAACGTAACTCACCGATCAAGAAGAGACAAAGCAACCTCGGCGACCGATTTCCTTCCACTCCACCGCTAGAAAGCTGCTCCAATATTTATGCGATCCTACCTCTTGCCTGATCGTAACTCTTCATTTTAATGTTTTGTTCCTCCATTTTTTTATTTTATCTGCCATCTCTCGCTATCTATAGTCAATCTGCTAATATCCGTCCTGTGCACTCACTGAGCACTCTCTTCTCCCTATCATTACTAGACACGACCCTTACTGCTGATTGGCTGCGAGTTTGTTTTGGTACTCTGTCCGACACAGCGTTCAAAAGCGTTTTTCAAAAATCGCTTAGTGCACCTTTAATACAAACAATAATTTCATAAAGCTGTGAAATGTGTGATTGGCCTTTGGAGACTTCAAAGATGCTATGTTTACATAAATGGACCATGGTGAAAGCATGATAAGACTGAATGCAAACATAATTTTGCATAATTCAAACTTTGTGCATTAAACATGCAGTGCTTTTCTTTAAAAGCATTTCCAGATTATGCTGTGTAAAGAGTTATTACATAACACTAACCATTAGAGACACCACACTGATATACAAACTGCAGTATGAATACTGCAAGGAGATACTGAAAAAGTCATTTCAATAGAGCCCATCATTTCCGTTATTCAAATACAATACAGCCTCTTATAATTCACTGTTACGTATGTGCCCAGTTAGGAATAATTACCTTTATTTTCTCAAACACTGGATGCACAACACCTGAAAAAAAGATCATTATCTTCTTTTGACTGTCTTGGTAATTAAACCATCAAAACATTTATACATTTGTACAAATTATGATATTCATAATGACATTAAACAATTATGCTATCCTTTCCATTATCCTAACTGATTGTAGAAGAAACCTAACCTAATTTAATTTATGTTTGTTTACAGGTTTGTGTACATGTCTACATTTATTTTTAATTATAGAATGTTGAATTGTGTGTGTGTGTGTGTGTGTGTGTGTGTTTCTTTCTAAACTTTCTAGACATGAATTATGGTATTTTTGGTCAGTTCGTTTTTTCATCTGCTTATATTGAATCAAAACAGAATGTGACTTAAACTACCTTTATGTAATTATAAAGTGTTGATTTTTATTTATGTAGTACATAAACTTAATTGATGTTAAGACTCTTTTCATCAAAGACCAATTAGAAAAAAACAAAACAAAGATAAGTTGTGTGGTTATTTTATATTCTTTATATGTATATGTCACATGACGTCATCTCTGAATTTAAGGTGTTTATTTTTACTATTATTCTACGTAGGCTGTTTTTCAATGGCTTTGCATGAGGCTCATCCAGTTTAATCACATTTAAAAGCCAAAACTATCCATTATATATTGTATATTATAAAAATTATCCTGTATTTCCGGTTCTAAATTCTGACTGGATGTCCTACATCTGATATTAGTGTAAACACAAACAGCCTGTAGTCAGTATAAAGAACAATTGCTTGGCAAATGAATTGTTTATTTGTCTATTTAATAGAAATTGGTGTGTGGTGACCTTCACCTATGTCCTGCTTCAGGCATTTAATATTTTAGGCCATCGTGATATAAAATGTGAGGTGACACTATAAATGAAATCTTGACTATGGGAGAAATGACAATAAGATTTAGCAGGAGAGCAGCAACAGCAACTCTCTTTGCACCTTAGCATCATAGGAGCATATCATTTACTTGTTCAAAATACCAGATACAGTGTCTACGAGGAAGAACAACATAAGAGGCTTGTGCATCCCAACAGTGTTACTGATACTAGATGCTGCAGTTTATCAGGTCAATGACAAATTGCTAATAATTTGCATCAACAACCTGTGCTGCGGAGCAAGAAGCTGCAGTCACCTATAATTAGGCACTAGCAGCTCCTTTTTTGTGTCGCTAAACTAGTGTTTTTTGAAACGGTGAATAAAAGAATAATTGGACATTGTATAATGAGTGTGTTGTGAAGTGGGTCTGTTAGTAGATGGATGAGAGTGGGTGTGCAGGGCTTTTGGCTTCCTCTGTTTCAATTGAATATCTCAACAAATGCAACACATGGGTTTTTTGTCATGAGATCTATAGATATGTTAGATAAACTATTATCTATCATAACACTAACCTAACATGCCAAGTAGCTGGTATATAAACAGGTCCTAAAAATAGTGATATTGACCTGTCCCACCTGAGAGGTCTAGACCATCTTGACTGTAACTAATTATTAAAGGAATAATTCACCCAAAAATGAAAGTCATCTCAACTAAATCGGGAGAGAAATATGCAGTTTTATAATCAAAAACAGTTCAATACAAATATGTCGGTGGATTTTGATGTGAGAGGCTTTTTCACTGGAGGAAGTGTTATTATGGATTATGCCCCTTAAAAGTAAAAACATCTTAATGATAGACTTGTTTTTTACAAACACAGATTTTCACTTCACAAGATGTTAATCGGACTGGAGTTGTGTGGATTACATGTGGATTATTGTGATGTTTTTGTCAGCTGTTTGGACTGTCATTCTGATGGCACCCATTCACTGGAGAGGAAGTGATGCTAAAAAAGAATGCTAAAATTTCTCCAAATCTGTTCCAATAAAACAAACTAGATGGCCTGAGGGTGAATACATTTGGGTGAACATGGTTTTAAACTATATTTTAAGGTAGAAAAAAAATCAAAAATGCAAAAGGAACAAAAACTGCAAACCTCATAGAAAGTTAGAAATTAAATGGAAATTAAAACAGCTCATAAAGCAAATTTTTTATGACTTTCTAGGATAGACAATCAAGCACCTTTATTCACTGAAAATTTGTTGAAAAGGGGAAAAATGAATTGAAAATGCTTTTTTTTTTCTAAGAGTTGTAGGCCAAATATTGTACCATATTCATGTAAAGTGCCAGCTGGCCGGACTGCACTGCTGTACATGTGCCAATCACTGACCACTGACTGTTCTCCTCCCGCACACACACACACACACACTCCTCTCACTCACTTACTCTCACCATGTGCTTAAGTTACTGACAGTGATAATTAGGCATTCAGAATGCCTACTTTCCAATATGAAAGCTGACCTTATTGTAATACATGTTATAAAGGAACTGTTTAAACCCCCAAAAGCTGCTGTAACCATTCATCATAAAACACTATTCTGCATAAGACAGAATGACAAATTCTGAATGATGATCATTGTTATATTAGTGTCCTTAATATGTCATCTGAACACTGGCTGTATTTTCAGACTGAATGTGATGGATTATGTCTCAAGACCCAAACAAGATAATTTATCACTGATCAATGTTATTATCTGAAATACAATGTATTAAGACTTGTGTAACTTATTGTGTTCACAGAGCCGAAAACACAAGAAAAGTAACATTATGAGCAATATTTGCTTTGCTAGCATCACTAATAATGCTTGTTTTTGATAAAAGTTATTATTATATATTGGAGATTAATGTTTTAAGACTGACATATTCTTGAGGCTCTGCTTAGTGGAAGCAATAATCACAGAGGTGCTCTGTCAAATGTCACTGCAGCATTGAGAAGCAACACTGGATATCAATGAGGTGTTTCATCTAAAGGCCAACCATTACAGTATACAAGCTCCTTAAATGTTTCAATTGTTAGAAAGGCTTTCAAAGATACAGAGGCCTGCCGAGGTGCCGTAGATGCTCTACTGAGGGTCACTAACCACATTTAGCCAAGCAGGAGATAGAATCTCCTGTAATATAGATCATATATATTTATAAGCTCCATTAATACTAATATATTCAAAAATCAGGTTGGTATTTTTAGAGCAGGACCCTGGAATTCAAACCCAGGTTATTGCACCGGAGAATGACACCTGTCAGCACGGCGTAATAAGGAAGAGCTTCAATAATTAACGGAGAAAGGTAAAATGTACTCACCTTTCACTGATACCGCATTCATGAATGAGTGATGAGCTCCTTTCTGGCTTGTCCTTTCCTGTAGGACAAAGTTATACACATCAATTCAAATATTGGCTTTAATAACATAATTTTGATAATTATTGCCTCATTATTCTGTTTTACAGGCGTCTCTCCTTTTCATGGATTCACTTAAGTTTTATAAAACAGCTCGGATAACCTGCAATACATTTCAGCTCTTTGTCATGCATTGTGACACTATAATGCAGCTTGTTCTCTATTTCACAAAAAAAAAAAGAAAAACTTTATGAAAATTATGTTATGATGTAGACCATCATCAGTCAAATAGATGTCTGTTTTGAGTTTTGAGCGATATCTTCTGATGATTATTAATGGTCCAACTAGAGAGGTTTTATATTATGTCCTATTATTAGCACTGCACAAATTTCGTTTCTTTCATTTATTAATGTATTTCATGTTTGGATTGTTTTTGAATGAGTCGTTGAATATGACACTTCTGAACTCCTTTTGTCTCTCATCCTAGAAATGCATTTGCATTTTTCTAGAGGAAGAAACACAGAGTGCATTTAAAACATACAGAAATTGAATTTCATACCATTAGTTATTTATTTACTTTGCAAAACATTACATTAAAATATATACAAATACATACAAACATATCATTCTATTCAATTTTTTAATATATACAATTTAAATTTGGATCTAGTACATGGATATTTAGTTCATCAGAACTGATGAAGTTCAGTAAGCTGGTCAGATTCAGTAAGAGATTCAGTCAGTTCATTCAGTGAAAGAATTGTCGAACCAGTAATATAAGAAAAAATTATTCATTAAAAGAACCAGCTCAAATGAGTCATATGTTAATTAAATTAACTACATTGCTGTCCTTGATTTGCATTTGTTTTTGCAACTACAGGACATGCAAACTTTTTGATCTCACCACATTTGCAAACTTACATTCCCAACGCTCAAAGGTCTATATCGATTAACAAATTTATTTTGGTTTATGCCATTTTACCGGCCAACACCTCATGTGATGTTGCTGTTTTCACGGAATTTAGTCTTTACGCTCTTTTTTTCATACAACGACAATTAATAGGGACTACATTTTTGGCAAAAAAAATAAATAAATAAGGACCAGAAAAGCTTCTGAAGCAATACGATACTTTTATGTGAGTAATTTATATAGTTATTACAGTATGTGATGTATATATAGTTATTGTCTGTTTATATCTATTTCTCTTTTTTCACTCATATGATGTCCTTCAAAGATAGGCTGCTCATAACAGTGTTCGATAGAGAAGATTGAAGATTGGCTTGCATTTCACAACTGGTAGTTCAGTTAAAAAAGAAAAAAAAAATCACCTTTCTAGATTGAATTTGTATCCTGAAAAGAATCTATCATTTAAACGGAAAGCCTTGGCTGGTGGTGTAAAAGCAGAGCGTTAGAATTCACAGCACATTTATTCTGTTTAAATAAATAGCTAGTAAATGAACTGTCAGATTCTTCATTTTCCCTCCTCTTGAAAAGTGAATGGGGCCTTATTGTTGAGTTTTGTTTGGTGACAGAACAGAAACCATCAAATATTAGCTTGCCAACACTACTCTTTTATCACAAGCAGTAGCATTTAATGAGAGAGGAAAATTAGTTTCAACTGTGTGGCAGACATGAGTGATTTAATATCAGATACTACACAGCTGGGATACTGCTGTAACACAAACGCAAACATGGCCATGGAGCTCAGCGATTTTCCTAAACTGTGTTCTGATTCATAGGGTCCCTACACAGTATTCACTGCTCCCCACATTCTGAGAAGGGCATATCTGTTAAAAAAACGTAATATTGTTAAATAATTTGCTGTTCAAGAAACATTTATTATTATGATCAATATTGAATCTCTATCTGCTATCTATCTATCTATCTATCTATCTATCTATCTATCTATCTATCTATCTATCTATCTATCTATCTATCTATCTATCTATCCTGGAATTCAAACCCAGGTTATTGCACCGGAGAATGACACCTGTCAGCACGGCGTAATAAGGAAGAGCTTCAATAATTAACGGAGAAAGGTAAAATGTACTCACCTTTCACTGATACCGCATTCATGAATGAGTGATGAGCTCCTTTCTGGCTTGTCCTTTCCTGTAGGACAAAGTTATACACATCAATTCAAATATTGGCTTTAATAACATAATTTTGATAATTATTGCCTCATTATTCTGTTTTACAGGCGTCTCTCCTTTTCATGGATTCACTTAAGTTTTATAAAACAGCTCGGATAACCTGCAATGCATTTCAGCTCTTTGTCATGCATTGTGACACTATAATGCAGCTTGTTCTCTATTTCACAAAAAAAAAAAGAAAAACTTTATGAAAATTATGTTATGATGTAGACCATCATCAGTCAAATAGATGTCTGTTTTGAGTTTTGAGCGATATCTTCTGATGATTATTAATGGTCCAACTAGAGAGGTTTTATATTATGTCCTATTATTAGCACTGCACAAATTTCGTTTCTTTCATTTATTAATGTATTTCATGTTTGGATTGTTTTTGAATGAGTCATTGAATATGACACTTCTGAACTCCTTTTGTCTCTCATCCTAGAAATGCATTTGCATTTTTCTAGAGGAAGAAACACAGAGTGCATTTAAAACATACAGAAATTGAATTTCATACCATTAGTTATTTATTTACTTTGCAAAACATTACATTAAAATATATACAAATACATACAAACATATCATTCTATTCAATTTTTTAATATATACAATTTAAATTTGGATCTAGTACATGGATATTTAGTTCATCAGAACTGATGAAGTTCAGTAAGCTGGTCAGATTCAGTAAGAGATTCAGTCAGTTCATTCAGTGAAAGAATTGTCGAACCAGTAATATAAGAAAAAAATATTCATTAAAAGAACCAGCTCAAATGAGTCATATGTTAATTAAATGAACTACATTGCTGTCCTTGAGTTGCATTTGTTTTTGCAACTACAGGACGAGCAAAATTTTTGATCTCACCACATTTGCAAACTTACATTCCCAACGCTCAAAGGTCTATATCGATTAACAAATTTATTTTGGTTTATACCATTTTACCGGCCAACACCTCATGTGATGTTGCTGTTTTCACGGAATTTAGTCTTTACGCTCTTTTTTTCATACAACGACAATTAATAGGGACTACATTTTTGGCAAAAAAAATAAATAAATAAGGACCAGAAAAGCTTCTGAAGCAATACGATACTTTTATGTGAGTAATTTATATAGTTATTACAGTATGTGATGTATATATAGTTATTGTCTGTTTATATCTATTTCTCTTTTTTCACTCATATGATGTCCTTCAAAGATAGGCTGCTCATAACAGTGTTCGATAGAGAAGATTGAAGATTGGCTTGCATTTCACAACTGGTAGTTCAGTTAAAAAAGAAAAAAAAAATCACCTTTCTAGATTGAATTTGTATCCTGAAAAGAATCTTTCATTTAAACGGAAAGCCTTGGCTGGTGGTGTAAAAGCAGAGCATTAGAATTCACAGCACATTTATTCTGTTTAAATAAATAGCTAGTAAATGAACTGTCAGATTCTTCATTTTCCCTCCTCTTGAAAAGTGAATGGGGCCTTATTGTTGAGTTTTGTTTGGTGACAGAACAGAAACCATCAAATATTAGCTTGCCAACACTACTCTTTTATCACAAGCAGTAGCATTTAATGAGAGAGGAAAATTAGTTTCAACTGTGTGGCAGACATGAGTGATTTAATATCAGATACTACACAGCTGGGATACTGCTGTAACACAAACGCAAACATGGCCATGGAGCTCAGCGATTTTCCTAAACTGTGTTCTGATTCATAGGGTCCCTACACAGTATTCACTGCTCCCCACATTCTGAGAAGGGCATATCTGTTAAAAAAACGTAATATTGTTAAATAATTTGCTGTTCAAGAAACATTTATTATTATGATCAATATTGAATCTCTATCTGCTATCTATCTATCTATCTATCTATCTATCTATCTATCTATCTATCTATCTATCTATCTATCTATCTATCTATCTATCTATCTATATATCTATCTATCCATCCATCCATCCATCCATATCTATGTGTGTCAATGTGTACATGTTTATTTCAGGCAAACTTTGTGTTTTATTGAAATGGTGTGCAACTGAATTTGAACTTCACTGTCTAATTTCTGAGGTAATGTATTGATATTCACTTGTTCCTGATGCCATTTGAAAGACCTTCAGACTGAACACAAGCACTTGCTTCAATTTGGCATCTCACTGACGATGGCCAAAGTCCACCATACAGAACATATTAGAATGTACCCTACACTTTCTTGTTGTATTTGAATTTCCTTTTTTACATTCTTGAGAGCACTGAATAAGCACTTAAAATACCACGATGAGCACATTTGCACACATACGAGTGCATGTGCTACAAGTGAAACACCTATGTGGTGATACATTCTCAGTTAATTGGGTGCTAATGGAATATGCAAATGCCCAACTGCAGAGTAAAATAAAAAGCCTATGCTTGTGAATCAAAACCGTTATGCTTTTATTTGAACATTTCCACTTTTAGACTTATTCATACAGTCTATTAAAGTCATTGTTAACGAGTAAGCCGTTTGATGGCAAAAAAAGTCACGTTTAGGTTGGTTTTAGAATAGGACGAATAGACTATTATATTCTATATAATGGACCTCTGGGGTTCCTTTGAAAGCCATTACAGTGGATACAGCTCCAAAATCTTAAGAGAAGAAGTTATTTGCATAATGCACACCTGCAGATCTTTTTAATGTGTTTTAAAGTGCTTACTACTCCAAAACTCAATTTTTAAATGTAAAAGGGCTTTCCAAATAACTTTACAGGAAAGTTTTATCAAAGCTATGTGATTGCACCCAGTTATTTATTAATAAGGCTTTTTTCACAGCAACACTGTTACTGTGAATGGGAGTTTTGGGTTCCCGTCACATCTCATGATGATGGTGTTCGCTACACAGACACTCCCCTGTCCTTGAAGTTCTGAGAAACACAGAATAGATGATTTCAGGCCACTCAAAAGGACTGTATCTCAAAGACTGCGAGAGAAAGAGACAGATCTATCATAATGAGATGTCCCAGACTACAGACCAAAATAGCATTCTTCCTGTCTTTTGAAAGCCTCTTTCAGAAAGATGACGGATACTTGCTTGTAGAAGCCTAATGAAATAAGTCAATTTAATTCATGTTTACGTCACTGAATCCTTTTATTGTTTAGCATGTTGCATGTCATTAGTCCTGTGTGATCTTGTACTGTACAATTGATGTGAGTGACTAGGACGTGCTTCTTGATTACTGACGAAGTCTAATTCATTTCTGTGAATTGGTTCTTTCAAACAAATTGTTTTAATGCACCTGTTCAAATTAACGATTCACAATATTATATCAACATATGCTGTGGCATATTATATGCTAAAACGTTCCAAAAGCCATTTTAATAATGATGTTTATTGTACTTTTGTGTTTCCCAGCTCAGGTTATTGCAGCTATATGATTCGGTACATAACATAATTTAGATACTAATTATAATTCAGTATCAGTTAACATAAAACAGTGTTAAAATCTCTCATAACTTACATTTCGCTCCATCAGCCAGACCTTCGGTTCAAATGTTTTTGTTCACTTGTCGGTTCTCTGCTCATTATAAATTTATGGAAGCTTGTTTCCATCACAGAATTTAAAAGAAAGAATGAATGAACGAAATAAAGGAACCAAGGAATAAAATATTAAAAAAATTAATTACGACTATTTTTTTTTTTTCATTCGTGAGTTTGTATCTCACAATTTAGAATTTTCTTCTCAGAACTGCAAGGTTAAAAGTCAAAATTCCAAGATATAGAATTGTGAGATTAAAAACTTGCAATTACTTTTCCGTTGTTGTAACAGGCTTCCATATGAATCAGACTCATTTTGAGGAGAGTTCTGTGTTCAGTGATTCAGCAAGAACCACTCAAACCAGTTCAGTCTGACTGAAAGAACTGTTCAGAGCATTTTTTGTGAACTGGTTGAATGAAACAATTGAAATGATCTGACTCAAAAGAATAATTCATTCAGGAATCGGATAGCACTCCATATCCATCCTCTTTCTGTGGTCTTAATTTTGTGAACCACTTCCGATTCAGTATAAATGATCTTACTCAATTCATCAATTCATCACTCGATCCTCCTTCTGCTAATGGTACAAAATTAGGTTAAAAAATGTCCTATTAAATTATACTTTGTCAAATGATGCACAATACAAAAAACATAGTAATGTGTTAGATTTACCATGCTAATCCTTAGCAAGTTCACTGGTATCTGCAAAGCAAGAAGCCTTTCATCCTCTCATGCTTTGGCACACAAATAAGAGACGCTAAAATGCACATATCAATCATACACTATATTGACTGGAAACATCCCATTTAAAATGATACTGTCACAGTTAAAGTGCTTTAAAAAGTGTTGATCTTCCAGAAAACTGATGGCTACATCTCTCATATCATTGCACCGATTTGTTATTTTCATACAAGGCAACCAAACCTCGTTTTTGCAGTGGTTGGATTTAATTCAAAGTATCAAAGCGAGGTTGAATCCTTGAGCAGATTAAAGAGGGAAGCGGACTGCCAGAGTCGCCCGTAACCTCTCTGAGCTGCTTGAGCTTGGGACAGATTGTGTCGAGACTAACTCAAAGTCCAAACCAAACCTCCAGCCTCAGCACTTAATCTCCACAACTGGAAACACAGCTGGAAGTGTTCAGGCCCTCATCCTGCCCAGTACATCTCCACACAGAACTGTCTAAGCCCTTTAGTCCTACAAAACAGAGAAACATCAGAAACATAGGACAAACTATATTTTGACCATCTAGAAAAAAAGAGTATACGGTCTGTAGTATAGTTGAAGACTTTTGACTGATGAACTGATTCAATCTTATTTTAAATAAGCATATAATTATGGTTTATTTGATTTGATTTATTTATTTGTTTATTTTTCATTTCATTTAATTTTGTTATGATTCCAGTATATTGACAGTTGCACTGGCACATTACATATTCATTTATTTTCCATTCCTGTAGCATGTGCTTTTTTATTTTTTATTTTTTTTCTTGTTTTACTTTTTTTTGATCCAAGTGTGGTGGCAGATGCACTTTGCATATTGTTCAATTATTTTAAATAAGTAAATAGTTTTTTTATTTTATTAATATTTATTTATTTATATGTTTAATATGTAAATACTATTACTATTTTATTAAATAAGTAAATATTTTATTTTATTATTTTGTTTTGTTTTATTATTTATCCCAGTGCAGTGGCAGTTGCACTAGCAAACTGCACATTATTCAATCATTTTTAATATATAATTTTTATTATTATTATTATTATTATTATTTTATCCCATAGTGCTAACTACTCTAGCAACACCCATATCATGGGTTTAACATAAAAATGCTGCTGGCTTCAAGAGGATAAAAAAAATGGTAAATAACCTCAAGAAACAAATGCATTATGCTTTTATCGATTTATCTCACCGGGCTCAGGTTTTCATTTGGCTGACTTGACTAACATACGTAAGGATAAAGAAACAGCTTTCTTAAGAGTAATGGTCTTGCATTGATCTCTGTATTTGAATGGATTTATCATCTTCCGCTTGGCTCTGAGACGGCGTGTTTCTAAAAGTCGCAGAGTGTCCATGATGGCCCGTTCCTCTTCATCAAATGTGTATAACTCACAGATAAACCCTGACCCTCAATAAATGCCTCTCTCCCCTGCTGAGTGACAATTGTCTGACTAGAAAAAGGCTGGTGGCATGTGATCGATACCAGAAGTGGGGAATCAGCGCTGCCTGGCTGCATGTCTGAGATGCATCTGGGGAAGTTGCAGTGACATTGATGGAGAGCATTTGCTTTTGTAGCCACTCTAATGATTTGCATTGCTTCTCTTCGGCTCTAGTCGGTGATTCATATCTGGCTTTGAAGTAATGTGGAGGAATCTTCTGTGAGTGAGCCTTTGATCCACTGTGGGGTTTGGTAAGAGAGTTTGACATTCACTCATGTTGTATGTCTTTAAATGGCAAGGACGAAACTCTCAGTCATGACCTGTTGGGGTTTCCAGCAGTTTGAAATGTTCCTGTCAATACTGTATTTCATACTGGATGAGCAAACTGCTGTGAAATCAACAAAGAAAACTGACCCACTGTAAGTCTAATTCTAGTGCTTTTTAAAACAATTATTTTTATTTTATTTTTATCTTAATTTATTTTATTTTATTTTTAATTGCAACATTCCTGTCAGTACAATATGTGATAATGGGTGGCCAAACTACTGTGAAATGTATACTGTGAACTGACCTACTCTTTGTATGTATAATTATATACATCATTTATGCATTACTTTATATATATATATATATATATATATATATATATATATATATATATATATATATTTTATTATTTTTATTTTATTTTTTATTTATTTATTTTACATTTTATAGCCCCACCGGGGATAAAATTAATTCAGCAGAGGCAGGGATACATCGACCAGAAGGGGGGAAATCCCCCCCATTCGTCCCTATAAATCGCACCCTGGTCAGGGCTGGCCCTTCGCATAGGCAAAATAGGCAAATGCTAGGGGCGCCCAAATGATATATATATTTTTTATATATAATATTTTAATTGGGGTGCACTGTTATCGAAATATAATCGATATCGCATTTTAGCAGTTTTCATATATATATATTTTATTATTATTATTTTAAGTTTACAACCTTGACCGCATCCTAACCAGGACAAACATGACAAAGAGACCAGTGCTAAAAGCATGTAAAGTTATCCTAAGCAGCTGCGGCAGTTACACTACAGAATAATTTGCTTGTTTCTATCTGTGCAGTGTCATTGACAGAAAAACAACATTGCTTGATGCTGAATCTGCCTCTTCAGCACCTTTACTGAGAACATATTTGTAACTGGAGAAGTACTGGTAACAGTCAAGTAAACAAACAATTAAACAAGTTGTCTCCTCAGTGGCTGATTCAAAAAAGTAAACTATTAATTGCAAGTTCTGTTCCATATAGATAGCTAACTGCTCTAGTGGTCATGAATTAATAACTATAGTGATGTAATAAGCCTAGAACAGCATTGCAGTCGTCCCAGCCTCAGCTGTATGTGTGTCAGAAGATTCCTCATCAGATTCCTAACCAGCAGTATTAATGCCTATCACTGGGTGTTAGGCTTATGTCAGGATTATTGAAGATGTCAATCAAGAATGACAGTAATCCAGATGCACTGAAACGCTTCCCCTCCGTTAGACGTGTGCATGCATTGAGAATAAAGGGCAGTGGCACGCTGATATAGTCGCTCACCGTTGAGAAGATGCATATCTGATAATATCACATGCAGGAATATTAGTCTGCTGCATCTCAAGACTCAAGTCTATGACTCAACGCTCTTCAAGTGAAAGAGCTCATCTCCCTCCACCTCAATAAAACTGTCTGCTCACTAATAACACAACATAAAAATAAACTGCAGGGATCAAGATCATTGTTCTCATTTATCACTACCAAATCCTTTCAGATTTTCAAGTTAAAAAACAAAAAAATGATTTAGGGCTGGCCATTTCTTTCATTTTATATATATATATATATATATATATATATATATATAGTCAAAACTAGCGCGTTAATGCAGGCGATACATTTTTTTCTATTTAATGCAATTAACGCAGGGGCGGGATAATTTATTTCTGTGATGCAAAGCTGAATTTCCATCAGCCATTACTCCAGTAAAGTGTAATCCTTAAGAAATCATTCTAATATGCTGATTTATTATGAGAATTATCAATGTTGGCAACAGTTGTGCTACCAAATATTTTTTGGAAACTGCGATACTTTTTTCAGGATTATTTGATGAATAAAAAGTTAAAAAGAACAGCATTTATTCACAATATAAATATTTTCTAACAATATAAATCTTGCTATCACTTCTTAACAATTTAACACATCCTTGCTGAATAAAAGTTTGAATTTCTTTCAAAAAAAGAAAGAATAAAAATTTACTGACCCCAAACTTTTGAAATGTAGAGTATATTGTTAGAAAAGATTTCTATTTTGAAATAAATGTTCTTCTTTTTAACTTTTTATTCATCAAAGGATCCTGAAAAAAAAGTATCACAGGTTCCAAAAAAAATATTAAGCAGCACAACAGTTTCCAGCACTGATAATAAATCAACATATTAGAATGATTTCTGAAGGATCATGTGACACTGAAGACTGGAGTAATGATGCTGAAAATTCAGCTTTGCATCACATGAATAAATGAGATTTGTTCATTTCACAGCATACTTTCATAAAAA
>NW_015506795.1:176904-181858 GCF_001515645.1 Sinocyclocheilus grahami
TATATATATATATATATATATATAATTTTTTTATTTTTTAGGAAATTATGCTGTGAAATGAACAAAGACCTAGCTGTATTTCAGGTAGGACTTAAAATGTTTTAGACTGTATGTCTAACTTTTTTGTGTGTGTGTTGAGGAACTGACAGTGCAACACCTCAGATGTCTGGCAGACTTAATGTGGATCCTGTGTGTTCATGCTGAAGGTCTCTTTGAAGCACAGAGCTCTCTTGCCTTTGATCCTTCCCTGATGTTTGCATCCTCCATTCCTTCAGACTATGGTGGAGAAGAATGTGGTTAAATTACACTTTCCTTAAAGTGCAAATCAATGCTAATGGAGAGAAATCAGACCGCCTACATGCATCTATTCTCATTAGTCTCCCAGTTCTTTGGACACGACACACCAGACAAAAAGCAAACTACTTTGCTGAAGTGTGCAAGAGGGGGCTTTTAAACCTCTCAGTCAAAGCTTTGGGGAAAATCATCACATAGCAGCTTCTGGGTTTCAGCCGAACTAATTGAATGATGGCTAAATGGAAAACATTTTTGCTTTGTCACTACAGTATATATCTTTTTCTTAATCAGAGATTAAGATCCGTTATTCAGACACGTAAATAACCTTGGCATATTTGATAAGGTGCACTGGGAGTTTGGTTTGGACTTCCCAAAAGTTCATTTATAATTGTTTTTTTTTTCAAGAATTCAAGTTGGTGAAATGTCTTTTTAATACAAATCTTGCAGTGTGTTCCCAGTATACCTGATAAATGAAAATAATTAAGAACCAGGGACAAATAATGCTTGGTGTAAAAAATCACCAAGGACACCTTAATTGCTAGATAGTTTTTATTTTTTATTAAAGTTAGCAATGCATTCATTCAAGTCTAATAAAAACTCCTTGTCGCTCTTACCAAGCACGTCATTAAAATCACAAGGGCCAGATTTACTAACAGCTTGCACCAGCGCAATCCCTCATTGGCGTTAAAAAACTACCATCAGGATTTACTAAAGGCGAAAAAGTGAAACATTTGCAATGCATTTAAATGAATCATAAGGTGATTTATTAAGGTTTGTGATAAAGTCAGAATTACAAGATATAAAATTCAGACTTCCTTGCAATTCTGACTGATCTCACATTTTTTAAATGATAGAAAGTGACTTTTTATCTCACAATTCTGACTTTTTTTCTCTGAATTGCGAAAAAAAAAAGTCTGAATTGTGAGATATAACTCAGAACTGTGAGATAAAAAGTTGCACGTTTAATTTTTTATCCCATGGCAAAAGCGATTTTCCATACATGTCACCCCCAAATCCTTTTTGTCTTAACTGTTATGAAAATACAAAGCAATTTTTTAATGTTGCAAAAACATGAAAGGTATGTTTTTTTAAATCTTACAATGCCACTCTTAATGTGTGCATGTGTATGTTTCATTATTCCCCTGTGCACAGATACAGATACAAAGCTCAGAGTGTAATACTATGCATGTGGATTTTAAGGATCCAGATGGCAGAGTTCATCTTCTGTCCAGTTATATAGGGCAGATAGATTTAGAGAATTTCAATCTAGCTCACACATTTGTCAATCATTTATCATAAGCCAGACCTATCTCTCCTCCATTCCTGGTTAAATTAAAACAGTTTATCTAAGAATGCTATATTATTTAAGAAACAAAGCAAACTGGCATTTTCCTCTGTATAATTACACAATTATTTCAGCTTGGCATGCAACATATTAGCGTTTTTGCATGTAGCTGCCTATTTGCCATTTTCTTGTTTTAGGTATATTAGAAGGCTGGCATATAGACAGAGAGACTGAATTAGATTTGTGTTTTGATCCAGTGAATCTCTCATTTGAGTGAATTTTTCAGCTCTCCAGCAGCTAGCAGAGATTACTGGGTGTTGGTGCAGTTGTGATGAAACGAATTGCAGTCAAGGATGGCTCATGTCAGAGATGCTGTGTAAAATGCACCTGACACAAACATTGACAGAATTTCCAACCTAACACACGTGATTGAACCAAAATACATATTTTTGTTCTTATGACGTTGAGAGAATATGCTGACGTGGGTCGAAAGGCTGTGTTGTGCTTTTTATTTATTTATTGCTTCTTGCTTTTCAAAATTAGTGTTTTATTCTGATTTCAAAAATAGGGATCATACGGAGCCCCTAAAGGGACATGGTGGTGGAAAAAAAAATTCAGGGTGGGATAGTATTGGTAGGTTTAGGGTCAGGGGTGGGGGAGGGATTAGGGGTGGGGTTGGGATTAGGCAATCAAGTAGCGATTTCAATGAGGGGGTGCATAATCTGGCAGGGGTGCAGAATTCGGCACAACACCAGGGCTCACGCGTACGTCACAGACTATAATACAGATTATTTCAATTGACTGTGTAACATTTGATCTGTATTGGTGATTCTATGTTTTATTTTAATAATGAACAGGCCGTTTGCAATGAATATGTGTGCATGATCAAATCGCTGAAACATAAAATACTCCGTCACTTACAATAGGGCATAATTCGAAATTGCAAAGTGCTAGAAGTTTGAAGATTCAATCATATGAAAGATTATTAGAAATTTTATGAAGCGAGCACTGTTACGTTCTTATTTCGCTCTGAAACCTACGAGAATGCAATTTCCCCTGAATATCCAAAAGACTGCAAATGTGACATTGATTTAATATAACAGTTCAACAAAAAAGGCAATATTAAGTGTACATTTTACATTTTAAATGTAGCCTACATTTTAAACACAATATTATCAATCTTGTTTGTTACATTTTACAAAGAAATAATAGTTCCAACGAAATCGTTGGTGAATGAATCTGCCGAATCTTTGAATGATTCGGAGAGTAGGCCTACTGATAATCGGAACTGATTAATAACCCTTTCATAACTACAACCATTTGCTTCGTTACAGAATGAATGAATGCTTCGCCTTGCTCATTAGGCAGTGACTTGCCGCCACCTACTGGCGATTTTAGTTTTGAATCTACAAGTATAAATTCGTTTTGCCATCATTTATTGCTTTATTTATTATATTAATAATACACTTAATGAAATGTGAAGAATGTGACATAAAACATGACATACAATTAATAAGGGTAGAAAAACTTTGCCTCTCTAACAGTAAAAATGCACATGTAAATCAATTTAAGGCGGCAAATATGGTCCCTTAATGGAAAAGGTGTAACTGCGGTCTAAGTGGGGGTACTCAGAAGAATGTTAGGCTAAATGCCCTAGGGGGGTACGCCATTGTAAAATATTTGAGAACCACTGGCTTAATGGATTACTGCGTTGATTGCCTGTAGTATATTTTTAATAAAATATAAAATTTGGGCTTTTTATATCACTGTCTTCTTATATTAAGCCACGTTCAGCGCGGTTTTCTATGGGGAAGAAAACGTTTATCATGCAATTCAGCTCATATGGGCTCATCTGCTTGCATGTACACAGAATATATTTTTAATAATTTCTATAGCATATTTGGTCTTTAATCACCGTCTTCATTAAGCCGCTTTTTCTTTATGGGAGGAAAACGCTTCTGTTCTTACCTGCTTTCATGTATAATTTATTAATAAACTGTATACCGAATTTGGCCTTTTTATACCACTATCTTAGTCCATTAATTAAGCATGTTCCTTCTATGAGGGATACTCTTAAAGTGCAATTCAATTTACAGGGTTACGTTCATATTCTGGGCTATTCTGCTTGTCTGTATGCTTTATTAATAAGGTATGTACTGAATTTAGTCATCCAGTGGTTTACATTACGCATTTTAGAATGTTCCAAAACCGTGCCTTGATAAGCATGCACTGACTATTTCGTCCAATTTCATAACAAAACTCTATGAACTGCTCCACTGTGAACGTAGGAGCTGTATGAACCACTACAATCTGTAAAGTAAACAAGAAGTGTTTGTCCGAACTCAACTGGTTTTGCGAGAGAACGCAAAAGTTTTGCGAGGGAACACAAAAGTTTTGTGAGAAAACACAAAGTTTCTCGAGGGAACACAAAAGTTTTGCGAGAGAACACAAAAAATCTGACAAATATTTTTTCTTCCCACCCCAAATTTTTTCACTCAATCTGATTTTTTTCCACCACCATGTCCCTTTAGGGGCTCCGTAGGATCAACATGATTTTTCTAGCGGTAAAAATGTATTAATGTTGATCCAGCATAAGTTCAAAGCTTATTGTGAGACACTTTTCACATATAGTGTCACGAATTCAGTCCATGGACTTCTGTTTATTCACCACCAGAGGTCACCCTTTCCATTTCATTGACTCTCGCACTACACAAACTGTTGCATAGCACCCCGGACTACATTTCCCATCATTCTTTGCACAATTTGCACACTGCCCTGATTGCACTCATTGCACACAGCTGTTTCTAATTACCTCATTCACTATATAACACCCACTCTAACCACATTTCTCTGCTGAGTATTGTTTAGCCTATTCCCCTTTCCGAGTCTCCGTGTTTTCCTTGTTTTGCCTTGCCTTGCCTTGCCTGTTTTTGCGGTTTTTGATCTTTGCCTGTTTTCTTGGATTTCTCCCTCTCGTCTCGCCCCTGTGATTCTGTCTGCTGATCGGTGACCTACGCTAGCCCTGTTACTAATCTTATGTTTTTCCCGCCATATACCTGTTTGCCAGTGTTTTGACCCTGCCTGTTTACCACGTCTCTTTAATAAAGCCTGCAGATGGATCCACATGTCTCACGTCTTGTCAGCCCCGTTACAGAATACTCAGCCCAACAAGGATCCAGCGGCTTTTCCAGTGGACTCTGGCCAGGTATGGACCCAGTCACCCAGCTACTACATCTTCGGCAAGGAGGCCTTTCTATTGAGGAGTATGTTCACCGGTTCTGTGTACTATCTCATCTGGTTCCACTGTATGATGAGATTTTGTTTAAAGATTTGTTCTGTTTTGGACTCAATGAACCCACAAAATCTTGGTTACCT
>NW_015506796.1:0-2477 GCF_001515645.1 Sinocyclocheilus grahami
GTAACCCGGTCCAAGCAGGACCAGGAGGCTCTTCAGCTGCTTGACCGTAAGACTCTCACCCTGGAAACAGAGGGAATCAACCGGTTGGCTACACCCCTACTGCGGCGAAAGGACATGCCTTCGTTGAATGCACCTAAAGAATCAGTTCTACCTACCCTTCGCAGTGTGGAGAGGCATCTGCTGAAGGAGCCTGTAAAAGCTGAGGTCTACAAAGAGGAGATGAGGAAACTCATTGAGACGGGAGCTGTTAGGAAGGTGTCTGATCCTATATCTGATTCACCTGAATGCTGGTACATCCCCCACCATCTTGTGAGTCATAATGGGAAGTTCCGCCTTGTCTTTAACTGCTCCTATCAGTATCATGGACAAAACCTTAATCAGTACCTGCTGCCAGGACCCACCCTCGGGGCCTCACTGTTGGGTGTCCTTGTCCGTTTCAGAGAACATCCTGTGGCAGTAAGTGGGGATATTAAGGCGATGTTTCATCAGGTTCGCCTTATACCTGAGGACCGTCCTCTACTCCATTTCCTTTGGCGGGACCTGAAGATGGATGAGGAACCCAGAATTCTTGAGTGGCAGGTATTACCCTTCGGCACAACCTCCAGTCCGTGTTGTGCTACCTATGCACTACAGCGTCACGTGCGGCAACACCCCCTAATGGATGAGGCAATCCGGTTTTCAGTGTAGAGGTGTTTCTATGTCGATAACTGCCTGCAGAGCCTGCCTACTGCAGATGAAGCTCGGAACTTGATAGATCGACTACGAAAGATCCTTTCCAGAGCTGGATTCGAAATTCGCCAATGGGCCTGCAATGATCCTACTGTGCTGAGTCACCTACCTGCCCACGCCTGTGCTGCAAGTGTGGAGCTGTGGTTGACACAGGAGAAGTCGGACATCCCTGAATCAACGCTGGGTCTGAGCTGGAACTGGCAGACGGACACTTTATCCTACAAGCACCGACCTGTGATTTATGAGACTCCAACTTTGAGGAACATCTATAAGGTCCTAGCTACCCAGTACGACCCCCTGGGATGGCTTCTACCTTATTCCACTTGGGCAAAAATCATCATTAAACAGCTGTGGAACAAGCAGAGAGGGTGGGATGACCCCAACCTACCACCCAAGCTCCTCCAGTCCTGGAATGCATAGGAGGAAGAACTCTGATACCTTCCTTGTATCTCCTTTCGCCGGTCTTATGTCCCTCCTGAAGTTGGGATGGATGGAGTTACCCATGAAGTACATATCTTCTCGGATGCATCGGAGCAGGCATATGGAGCGGTGGCCTACCTCCGGACTAATGACCAGGATGGTCAGACCTACCTGTCCTTCATTATAGCACGCTCCCGTGTCACTCCTAAACGAGCTCACTCCATTCCAAGACTGGAACTCTGTGGTAGTCTAGTTGCAGCACAGTTGTCTAAGTTACTTGAAAATGAGTTAACCCTACCAATCAAGTCTATTTCCCTGTGGACAGACTCTACTATGGTCCTCCAGTGGTTGAATTCTGAGTCCTGCCATTACAGAGTCTTTGTGGGGAACAGAATCGCTGAGATCCAGGAGCTGACGGAGAAGTGTTCCTGGCATCATGTAAGTTCTGCGGACAACCCTGCCGATGACCTCACAAAGAGAAGACCTCTCCAATACCTTGCTGCGCCGAACCGATGGTCCCAAGGACCCTCTTTCCTCCTCCAAGATCCCAAAGAATGGCCAGTAATCCCCAAGACTGTAACCAGGGAAGACCAGGATGAACTACGGAAATCTACCTTCTGTGGGATCAGTACCTTTCCTCCCTCATCTGGTAAGGTTGATGGATGGAATTACAACACCTGGCAAGAACTATTGGATGTTACTGCCCAAGAACTTTGAGTCAACTTGGTTCCAGGGACTTCTCCAGAGGCTGAGGATTACCGCCAGGCTGAGGTCCATATCCTCAAACGGGTGCAGCAGGAATCCTTCCCTGAGGATTATAAACTGTTAGAGACTGGGAAGCCAGTTAGGTCCGGGACTCGATTAGTTACTCTAGCCCCTGAAATGGATCCATCCAGTGGTCTGATAAGGGTGGGAGGTCGTTTGTGGAGAACTGCAGGCATTAAAGACTCCATTTTGCATCCTCTGGTTTTGGATCCCAACCACCCCATCACTGGTTTGATTATTCACCATTATGATGACCAGTTACATTGCAGGCATCAAAGACTCCATTTTGTATCCTCTGGTTTTGGATCCTAACCACCCTATCACTGGTTTGATTATTCATCATTATGATGACCAGTTACATCATCCTGGATCGGAACGGTTGTTCGGGAAAATCCGGAGATACTATTGGATTCTCCGAGGCCGCGAAGTGGTCTGCCGGTTTCAACGTGACTGCCCAGAATGTCAACGTTGGAGGGCCCAACCGTCAATCCCTACGATGTCAGATCTGCCTGCTGCGGGCCTTCAGCTCTACAAACCTGCCTTCTATTCTTGTGGAATGGACT
>NW_015506796.1:4085-13151 GCF_001515645.1 Sinocyclocheilus grahami
TAAATCAAACTTTTTGACACATAGTAGCCTATACTCTCTCTGATAGCAGTTCAATCAAATTGAAAACAATTATGACACGAAACAAGAGGCTTATAAACTTAAAAGTATGTGTATACTTTCTTCTTTGAGGTGAAGTCTGTTATGAGACAATCAGTTGTCAGGTGAACAAATAATGTATAGTAAGCTATGAGCTAACTTAGTTATTGTTTTCTTTGTATTAATAATTGAAAATATTTCATTTACAACTTATGTATTAATTTAAAACTAAACATTTAATCATTTTGTTATTTCTAATCATTATGTTATTTATAATGATTTATTTGGCATTTACCAGCAGGCCCAATTCCAGAATCAAAACACTGAGGATGCTTCTGAAATTAGTGAGGGTGCTCTAGCCTTAAAGGTGACATATCATGAAAATCTGACTTTTCCAGGTTTTAAGTGCTATAATCAGGTCCAAGGTGCATCTACCAACCAAGGAAACATGTAAAAGATTAACCCAGTAACTTTGTTTTGGTAAGCCTTTCTCTGCAAGCGTCTGAGAAAACGAGTGCGTCCGATTTCGCTCCCTTGGTGACGTGGCAAAGGGATCTCATTATAATATTACCACCCCTTAATCTGTAAGTTTCCACCCACGGCGCCATCATTTTGATTCCGCAAGCGACAACGGTGTACCAGCTCTAATGCCATGGTGAAAGTTTGAGCAAAACATACTAACTGTTTTGCCTTTGGCTGCACAGACGAGCACAGAACACTATTTAGAGTCCCAGCCTCAGAGGAGACAAGAGAGCAGTGGATTTATTGATTAATTTACTGTAGATTGCTGCTGCCACACAGTTCTAAAATAAACATGCAATTTATTTCCCAGCTGTTTACTTTCACAGACATAATCGACTGTTTTTGTAACTCGTGTGTGTGTTTTTAACGTAAACTTGTGTGTGAATGAGAACTTAATTTAGTACTCACATGCTGAGACAGCCGCTCTCTGTTTGTGTGCTCTCAGAAAACCATATATCAGAAGTTTAAACTCATATGGTTTAAAACACATGATTTCAGCACGATAAACATGATAATCAGAACCAAAACAGATGTTTTTAGCAGGTCCCGGCTGTAATGGAAAAGGGGGCGGGGAGCAGCAGCTCATTTGCATTTAAAGAGACAGGCCCGAAAAACAGCTGGTTTCTGCTTCCACTCAAAATAGGCATTTTCAAAATGATATAATAAATGATCTGTGGAGTATTTTGAGCTGAAACTTCACAGACACATTCTGGGGACACCAGAAACTTATATTACATATTGTAAAAAAAGGAGCATAATATGTCTCCTTTAAAGGATTAGTTCACTTCTGAATTAAAATTTCCTCATAATTTTCTCAGCCCCATGTCATCCAAGATGTTCATGTCTTTCTTTCTTCAGTCGAAAAGAAATTAAGGTTTTTGAGGAAAACATTCCAGGGATTTTCTCTATATAGTGGACTTCAGTGGGATTCACTGGGTGGAAGGTCCAAATTGCAGCTTCAGTGCAGCTTCAAAGTGTTCTACACGATCCCAGACGAGGAAGAAAGGTCTTATCTAGTGAAACATCATTTTCAAAAAAAACAAAAAAATTATAATATAGGAATACTTTTTAACGTCAAATGCTCGTCTTGTCTAATTCTGCATGAACTCTGTGCATTCCGGTTCATGACAGTTAGGGTATAATCGAAAAACTCCCATCTCCTTTTCTCCTCCAACTTCAAAATCGTCCTACATCGCTGTTTTACCATTTTTTGTAACGGGCGTTTGACCTTCTTTGCACGTTCACTTTGTAAACACTAGGTTGGTACTTCTGCAGCGATGTTGGACGATTTTGAAGTTGGAGGAGAAAATGAGATGGGAATTTTTCGACCTACCCTAACTGTTTCAAATGGGACTGCACAGAGTACGCATGCGCATTGCAGAGCTACACATGACAAGCGTTTGAGGTTAAAAAGTATATAATTTGTATTCTTTTTTTAGAAAATTACCGATCGTTTCGCTAGATAAGACCCCTTATTCCTCGTCTGGGATCGTGTAGAACGCTTTGAAGCTGCACTGAAGCTGGAATTTGGACCTTTCACCCAGTGAATCCCACTGAAGTCCACTATATAGAGAAAAACCCTGGAATGTTTTCCTCAAAAACCTTAATTTCTTTTCGACTGAAGAAAGAAAGACATGAACATCTTGGATGACATGGGGGTGAGTAAATTATGAGGACATTTTAATTCAGAAGTGAACTAATCCTTTAATGCATATCTAGTTTGACATATATTTTTGTCCCGTCTATTGCAATATTGAGAGTGAATGCATTTATATGCGGATGTCATTCCCAAAACTTTGCAGCATGTATGTGGCCTTTGGTTCTCTTGGCAGCATGAAAAACAAGGCATATATTAAAATTATGAATGGATTATATATAGCCTATAAAGTGTTCAAAGAGGGCTCCCTTTATAATCACTAAAAGCTGTCACTCACTTCAGTTCATTGCAATCTTACGAAGTTCCGTTATAAGCAATAAGCCTCTCTGCAATGCAAACTGAATCTTTTCTTTACATACTGTAGTGTCTACACTTTCTTTATTACAATGAGAGGATTTGTGAGCACACAGAACTCAGCAATAAACATACACTACATAAACTACGGCATTTCAAGTGGTAAGTGGATTCTAACTTAAACACCTCTGATTGGCCATTACGTTTAAGAAATATACCTATATCAGATGGGGCTCCCTGAGTCCCTGGAGTCCTAAGCAGTCACTTACCTCGCTTATTGGTTAAGTACACCCCTGGCAATGGCTTCACTATTTACAACGTTATGAGCAATCCAGTTCTCTATTATAGATAAATGGTTTCAAGACATTTCAGTGGGAATTACTGACCCCAAACTCTTAAAATGTTATGTAAATGTAGGGATCCATGCAAGTGTATATTTAAATTTTTTTTAAATAAAATTTACCAAAATATTGTTACATGGTTTTACTTGTAATAGTGACACAATAACCCAAAAAGGGGCTTAGGTTTATAATGTGTGATTAAAAATCCAGATTAAACTTACCGGAGGGGTCCCTCCAGCCCTGCTGCATCCCCTCTCTTCCTGTAGTTCTCCTCCTCTTGGAAGGACCATGCCTATCTTCTGCCCCCTCACCACCATGTCCAGCACCGAACATGGTCACCTGAGAGAGAGGGCTGTAATGATTCTCCTGGATTCCAGAGGTCTCAATGTGTGCATGCTCATTCTGGGAACTGGCATTACCATCCGGCATTGCAGCAGGCTGTAAGTGCACAAAAACATAAAGTGAACAAAATGCGGGACATAAATTGTCACACAAATTTTAATTAGATTTTGTCAAATTTTAGACCTTAACAGTGTCCAGCTGTTCCAATGAGTCACAAAAGATTTCACTTTCTGAATCACTAGTCGGCCCCTGAACCTCAGACACAGGTGCCTCTACACACATATTTGGCGATGAAAAAGAGAAGAAATATAGTGCAAACAATCTTGCTATCATTTATTACTTATGCAACTGTGAAATGTTTAAAAAACACATTTGGTCAGACATGTCTGGATGGTGATCATAACTGGTGCATTTCAGCCACAGTAGGTTCCAATATAATTCAAAGACAAAAAACAAATGTAAATTATCGGAGTAACATTGCAAGTATTTGTTTGTACAAGCTTAAAACCCAAATTTTCCTTTGTAAAAATGTGTTTTGGTGGGCTGCAAAATATTCAGGATCCCTCATTTATAGATAATCATTTCACTACCTGTGCTCTCAGCTTTAAGTTCACTTTCAGGGACCATCCCTGAGTCCTTCAGTTGAAGAGCTGGTTCTTGAGTTGCCCGCTCCACTTCATGATCAGCCCAACCATCTTTGGCATTTATATCTTTAAAATGCACACCAAAATCACAGATTTATCACATAGAACTCATAGTATTTTACCAAAATAAATAAATGCACACCTGATCTGAGAGATAAAAGTGCCTCTGGAGGTCTGGGCATATCATGAATGACATGATAGAGAGGTTCAAAATAGTGGAAAAATGATGCAGTCTTCTCATTGATTTGCATGGTGTCTATGACCTGTAAATAATATATGACAACAAATTAATTTATATGGAAAAAAATAATTTGCTTGGCCGCTCTGAATACAAATTTGTTTTAAAGAATATTTTCCAATATATTTTTCCCTAAAGTTGTTTTATGAATTTATTTGGTATTATTGAAGCTCTCCCACCTCTTGTGCAACTTTCTTCATTTCATCCACATAAGCAGCCATGGCATTCTCCCGACTCATGTCTCCAAGCTGGTTCCAAGCATCCCTGACACAAGACCAGTAAAACATGCCATGAAGTTAAAACAGTCCTTTAAATGTTCTGAGGGCTCTGAAAAACAGCGCTTGAACTTTAGTTAGGCACATTATAGCACTGAATATGCTCTTTATAACTGGATAAAAGCTTTACCATTTGTAACGGCCTACAGGGTCCCAAAATCCGGGGCGTGACACTGTACATGGGCCACAGACTGCCTGTTTGTATAGACCATAAAACCGCAGCATCACTTCATAAGAGGGTCTGTAGGAACCTATGCAAATGCAATTTAAAATTTACTCCAGGTATCATGAGCTGCTGTAAATTATGCAAATACGTGTGAAGAAATGCTTGCAATGACAAGCTGTGCAAATTTTATATCTGCTACAATAAGATGGTGTTATACAGAACAGTGATTATGTCATTCAGCGATAATGTAATTTTTGTCAATGCTGAGCAAAGCTACCATTTTTGGGTAGGCTTTGAATGACGTCGACAGCTGCCTGAAAGCGTCTTTGACAGTCCTCGATCTCTGACATTGTAAGAGCTGGCATATCATATGGCGTCTATTTTTCCCACGCTCCTGCAGCCGAATGTTCATTAACTGGAAAACCTGTGAATTATATTCACTGGTGACAAATGTGTCATTCTGTCATTTAGAAATCAAGTATCGGAAGAAAGAGTGCTCTCTGATTACTTGTACCCCCAAAGTCCCCGCCCCCCACACACTTACTTAATCATTATAATTATTATCATTAGCCTTCCAGGAATCATTAGATTTTATGTCCTCTCTGATTTCAGGTTATTAGCCAGTGGGTCAAGCAGAGTAAGCGAGGTTCAACTCACCTGCCCTGTACTCAGGCTGCCATTACATGTTACAATTATATTGTAACTGTGAATAAAACAATATCCGCTTGTTAAGTCTGACGTAACGTGTCACCGCTTCCGTGTCCAAACGCTCTATCAGATACCACGAGAAAACAACAAAAGGTGCTAATATACATTCACAATGTGATATAATACTACAAAAAAAATTATAATCCTACCCTTTAACTCCATACCGAAATCCCAGATAGCCAGACAATGAAAATATAAATATAAATAAATAAATATAAAAATAATTTGTGTTTGGGACGCTGTGAACATTAAGACTGTAGTGTAGACCGTAAGTTTTAAAACGTTTAGCTTAAATGTTTAATATGAATAAACAGTGCTCATAAACGGCTGCTGAGGTAGTATTCTCAAGTGATGCAAGTAGAGGCTTGGACCCGGAGGCTTCTTACGTCACCACTTAACAACCGACCGATCACATTTTATCAAAGCGGTGCACCTTGTATAATCAGTGAGTTCGAGAACGGTCTACTAAAAAAAAAAAGGGGGGATCTTTCACCTCTTGGAATTTCGGCCAGGAGTTCACTTCCTGGTTCAATCACGTGATGGAGTATTACGACGATGATTGGTCTTCTTCTTCTTCTTGAAATTTTATTGGCGGTTAACAAACAACAAAAATAGTGTATTTCCGCCACCAACTGGTATGGAGTGTGGATCAAAATGCTCCCTTCTTTTTTTATATTCTCTCCCACAATTTAGTTATTTTAAGGTACTGACAAATAAAATTATAGCATTCATTCCTCGAGTTATTTTGTAAAATATATCTCGGTATAAATTGCATTTTAATTTTTTCTAAATTTCTAACAGTACAGTATAACATGTTCCACTGTTTCTTCTTGTCCACAAAATTCACACCTTCCCATAGCATGTTTGCCCATTTTATAAAGTGTACTATTTAATCTTGTGTGTCCAAATCTCATCCTTGGTATTACTATCTCATCTCTCCTGTTTTTCCCTGCACTTCTCATCTCTCCCACTTTCCTTTGAATTCTTAAAACCATCAACCTTTTCCCTCCTTATCTCATTGTTTTTGCCACCTTTCCTTCAGTCTTTTCTTAATAATACTCTTGATTTAATTCTTACTTAGATTAATAATTAAAGATGCAATAGGTGATTGCCTTCAGAAACATTTTTTGTTATGCTGGTTGAAAGTGTCATCACATCCCGATAGCAATCATTAAGTTAAAGGGGTCATATGATGCGATTTCAAGTTTTCCTTTCTCTTTGGAGTGTTACAAGCTGTTCGTGAATAGATAAGATCCCTAAAGTTGCAAAGACTAAAGTCTCAAACCCAAAGAGATATTCTTTATAAAAGTTAAGACTGGGCCACGCCCTCCTAAAACGTCTTGTTCAAACACGCCCCCACATGTCTACGTCATGATGTGGGAAGATTTGCATAACACCGCCCAAATGTATACGCAAAGAAAGGCGTAACTTTATTGTTGCTGCCACCGCTGCCACCATGTTGTGAAGACGCTGTGTGTTTCGATGTGAAAGCAAAAATACTTTGTTTGGCCTTCTAAAAGAGGACACGACTAGAAATCAGTGGTTAAGTTGTATTTACAACACTGTTCCAGAACAGTTCAACCCAAATATTCAGATGTGTGCAGCGCATTTTATGGAGGACTGTTTCCTGGGAGAGTAGACTACAATGCCGGCTGTTCTTCCTCACAGTCTGTAAGTACGTATTCATATTTAAAGAATTTGCCACTGATGATTCAAACACAAGTTTTAAGCAGTGTAGAGTAGCGCTTGCTGCATCACAGTATGGTTAGGGGCATAACATTTCTGTCACTCGCTTGAGGTATTCGGCCAATCACAACCCACTGGATAGCTGGCCAATCAGAGCACACCTTGCTTTTCAGACCGATGAGCTTTGTAAAAATCAACGCGTTTCAGAAAGGCTGGGCATAGAGGAGAAACAATAATGTACAGTATGTGGAAAATAATGTGTTTTTTTAACCTTAAACCACAAACACATTTCATTACACCAAATAATGTTCTTTTTAGCAACATCATATGACCCCTTTAAGTGGTCTAAATGTATTTATCTGTATTTATATATTCTGTGGAAGGTGTAGGACCAAGAAATGTTCGTCCAATCAAAACGCTCGATCCGAGTGTTATAATTGGCTTTCCTACCTGCCTGTCAAGTTATGTATTAGCATACCTCTACGCACCCGGTTCGCACCATAGACTGTAAAAAAAGATGGACGACGCACCTTCACTCTCTTTCATTGAGGAAAAGTGAAGCCGCCAGTGGCCCTATTGGCCCATATTGAGCTTATTTGGGACCAGTCTGCACAGTAGTGAACTCGGGACCCGAGTCTGCGCAGTAGTGAGAGAAGTGGCGCCGCGTCATGCCCAATGGTCCCGTCCACACTCCAGCAGAGACGATTGCAAGCACACGCCCCTGGGACCATTTTTTAATTACCCTGACTGCTCCAATTTTTGTCTGCCGTGCAAGAGGCTTGTTAAAATAAGGTAAATACAACAACTAACCGCATAGTTGTACTTAAAAAGTAACACATATTAATGTATATTGTAAAATATTAGTAACTTAATTTTTCATTTTATTACAATTAAACAACTATCACAATTTTTTGGACAGCTAAATCAGTGTCATCCTTCACTCAAGCAGTCCATTTTAGCTAGGTTAGCATCCTAACATTTATGGTTAACACATACATTCAATATGTTAGCAACTTATTAATGCAACACACCTCTGCTTTTGTCATATAGAAGAAATAGCCTATATTTGAATGAGTAAGTCATTGTTTGATTTTTGTTATTCTCGCTTCAGACATAAAAATGACATCAACATTTTTCACATCCTTCTCATCATTATCCACAGAGGAAAAGAGTAAGTTAAAAAAATCAAGTCTAAAAATCAAATCTTATATTTTTATTTCACCATAAGATTTTTAATTTGAGATTGATCTAAACAAACCAAAGTTTAAATTCAGTTAAATTCATTATACCAGGGGTACTCAATAAGCTATAATTACAAAATGTAATTGTAATGACAGATTATTTTTATGATGTGAATCTACTACATGAACATCCATTCTTATTTGTCCTGCTCTGTGATGTGTTTTATACTAAACTTGCAGGCTTACCTTAACAAGACATGATTTCAGGGACGTTTCATAATTTGATGTTGATTATGTCTGTTCCAAATTGTCACATTTGAAGAAAATTAAATTGATAAAACTGATAATTGATAAAATATGGAAAAATTAAATTTTAATTAAATGTTACATTTAATAATACACCAGAACAAGACTTTTTTTTTTGAAAGGTGATGTTGCTTTCTTTTTGCTTTACAATCAACAGAACCCAAAATATACATTGTATTAAAGGCTCCTGTAAGAGGGACCTTTATTATGAAACTGGAGTCGTAATAGTACTTCGGTAGAGGGCAGTGTAGTTTGATGAGCTGCCGCTGTTTGCTGTGTTTGAGTGATCTGTCCGAGCCGTCAGCTGCAAGGATGATACTTTCACTTTGTTCGTGGATTTTTTTTGCAGATTTAATATCAAGGTGGTAGTCACCGACCACAAAGTAAGCCTATTTTATTTATATTTGTGTTTACAGTGATCGCTACAGTGTTATATGCGTTTGTACCATATGAACATGCCCAGACATGTCCTGTAACGATCGTTCTGTAGTATTCAGATCGGGAATATTACTTAAATTCCCTTAAATTATCAAGATGTAAATCAGTGTTATAATGTCTTAATGACGTGATGTTGTTCTGTTAAGCTGCTACAATACCAAACGAGTGATTAGCGTTCTGTTTATGCAAATGTTACTCATCCGTTCCACGATCAGATCCTAACAGGCCAACT
>NW_015506796.1:13410-27927 GCF_001515645.1 Sinocyclocheilus grahami
TCCCTTTCTCTACTATTACACCATCGAAAGCTAATCACCTGTCTCTTCATTATTGGTGCTCTGACCGGCACCCAGGGGGGTTTACTCATCCATTACCTGATCAGAACCTAACAGTCCCAAAGTCTCTACAACAAATTGGTCCTTCGAGCCGGATGAGTATTCCCTTCTGACACGATGGATCCTGATGAGGAGATTGTTAGTGGTGTTTGTCCTAAACGCCATACTCGTCCACCAGCTTACCTACAGCAGTATGAAGTAAAGTATACCCGAGGCAGACCTGTCGCTGAGTATGATGTCCCACACCCCCGGGAGGCACCTGTCCACCGGACTCCACCCCCCCCCCATCCTTCCAGCCTTACGCCGCCACTCCTGGTGGTTACCTGGTCTGTTCTGATGGCTCTCGAATCATGTCTTCAAATTATCAACCTCCACAGCATGCTGAATTCCATCAGCCATCCTTCTCCTCACCTCAAGCGGCTGGTTTCATTTCCTGTGCACACGACAGTGAACTACAGCACCTGCGTCATGAGCATACACAATTAATGCAGACTCATCAGGCTTTTCAGGCAGACCCGAGGGAGCTGAGAGAAGTCCGTGCGGAAGTCAGAGAATTAGTTCAAGTTGCTCAGTCCCTTCGAACTGACCTTCAAACCAGTCAAACGAGTGAAACCAGAGGCCAGAATCTCTCACCTGCACAGCCACCGGCGTTGCAGTTATCCAGTCCTCCTGTGAGGTGATATGAATCCACACCTTTAGCGGAGGATGGAAATTTTGCTGATCTTCCCCTACCGCCATGGCCTGAGCCTGACGTTGACTTGATGAACCAGGTGGGTGACCTTGCACTCTCAGACATGGGTGTCACTGTTTACCAACCGGTGATGCCAGAGACTAGAAAGTATTCCTTTGTGTTCTCGGCTAATGAAACACGCCCTCCTCAGCCTTATGCTCCTGACACTTGTGGGCTCCCCCCACCTCCTACCCCTAAAGAGCTTCGAGAGTTCCTCACATGGAAGGGCCATGCCCTTCCATGTTCCTCACATGGGAGGGCCATGCCCTCACCTGCTAACCGCACGACCTTGCCTGTTTCTCCGCGATTCAGTTCGGTACCTGCTCATTCGAATCCTCCAGCCTTTGCAAAGGCAGAGCCCGGCATACGTCCTGTAGCACCTTATTCTGGGTCTGAATATGTATACAGGGGACCTTCTCCTACGATTCCTAAGTTCTGCCAACCTGATCCTGGTGAGTTCGCTCGGCTCCGGATAGCACTGGAGAACCTGCTTCCCCCAGATGGGACTGAACTATTTAAATATCAGATCTTAGTGGATCACCTTAAGCTGGAGGAGGCTAGAATGATAGCGGATGCTTATCTTTACTCACCTACTCCATTCACTGATACGATGTCAGTGCTTCATGATAAATTTGGCCAACCACATCAGCTAGCTTTAAGGAAGATTGCTAGTGTTCTTGAGAGTCCTGCCATAAAGCGAGGTGATATCTCAGCCTTCCAGAGGTTTGCTCTTCAGGTGCAGTCACTAATGGGCTTATTGAGAACCCTGGGACGTGACGGTGAGCTGGAGCTAAGTTGTGGGTCCCAAGTTGCACGCCTCCTGAGTAAGCTACCCCCTGAGCAGCGAGCTGAGTTTCGTCCGCACATGTTCCGCCAACCTGGCACAACCCCTAATCTGGTTGACCTTTCAAACTGGCTTCGTTACGAAACTTGGTGCCACAGTTATGATAATGAGACGATGTCCAAGGGTTCACACGCTAAATCAGATTCAGGGAAAAGAGCCGTGACCATTCTGCATGGAGTTGGAGAATCCCCGGTTGAGACTCCCTTCCATTGGAAAGGTCCTGTTTCACAAACCAAGCCTGCCAAAGTGAAACGTTATTGCCCTTTCTGTGATAAGACTGAGCATTACCTGAGCCAGTATGCATCCTTCGCTAAGCTTACCTCAGACCAGGTCAGGACGTGGATTCGCAGTAACAACCGTTGTTGGCGCTGTGCCAGGGCACACCATGCTGCTCAGTGTGACCTTAAAAAGCGATGCAACCTCTGCCAGGGTACCAATCACCGTCCACTCCATGAGGTGAATGTCAGTCCATCCCCAAAGAAGGATTCAGCTAACATGGAGAAGAGCTGCCTGGCGAATTCCTCCCCAGATAGGTTATTTCTGGATAAACCCTCGGTCAAAGGACGAGTTATGCTCAAAGTGGTTCCGGTGAATCTGCATTATGAAGATCGATCCTTGGACACCTTCACTCTTCTTGATGATGGGTCAAAGAGAACCATTCTGCTCTCCACTGCAGTTAAGGCCTTGGGGATTCAGGGTGTCCCAGAAGATCTGCCATTGCGGACAGTGAGAGATGATATTCAGCTCATTCATGGTTATTCTATTTCCTTTCACATCTCGCCCCTCTGTAAACCTCAGACCAGTTATAAGATCAATCATGCCTTCACGGCTGATCGTCTTAACCTGTCACACCAGTCTTACCCGGTAGAACAGCTACAACAGAAGTACAGACATCTGCGTGGTCTTCCCATCCGTACACTCACTGATGTCCAACCTTTACTTCTCATCGGTTCAGATCAGCCCCATCTCATAACCCCAACAGAGCCTGTTCGATGGGGTGGCCCAGGTGCACCAGCTGCAGTTCACACACACCTAGGATGGACACTCCAGGGTCCTATACCTTCTATGGGATGTCCCCCTACCACACGGCAATGTCTGCTAACCTCTATGGTTCCAATTCAGGATGAACTCCTTCAGAACGTTCAACGACTGTGGCAGTTGGATACGGTTCCACAGTGGGAGGGCAAAGAGGTAACCCGGTCCAAGCAGGACCAGGAGGCTCTTCAGCTGCTTGACTGTAAGACTCTCACCCTGGTAATGGAGGGAATCAACCGGTTGGCTACACACCTACTGCGGCGAAAGGACATGCCTTCGTTGAAGGAGAGGAACGCCAGCAGAAATATGGTCAGATAGAGGTACTAACTTGGGGGTGAAAGGGAGTTGCGGGAAGCTAATGCTGCTTTGGTTCCTGACATACAGGGTCATCTTGCCCGCCAGAGGATCCACTTCCACTTTAATCCTCCATCGGCCCCCCATTTTGGTGGAGTTTGGGAAAGGGAAGTGAGATCGGTTAAATCTGCCTTATACACAGTTTTGAGTGCACAGTCAGTACCAGAGGAGGTCTTAATGACGGTCTTGCTGGAAGTGGAGGCAATCCTAAACTCAAATCCCTTAGGGTATGTGTCATCAGACGTGGCAGATGCTGACCCAGTAATGCCAAATAGTCTCCTCATGGGGCGGCCCGATGGATCTCTGCCTCAAGTCATTTATTCCGAATCAGAGATGTTAAGTCGCCGGCACTGGAGACGTTCCCAAGTCCTAGCGGACCGATTCTGGTCCAGGTTCATACGGGACTACCTCCCTAGCTTCCAAACCCGGCAGAAATGGCAAGCATCTCCTCCCAACCTAAAGGAGCAGACATTTGTTATGATTGTAGACCCCCAATTACCTCGAAGCTTATGGCCTGTAGGACAAGTGATCAAGACCCACCAAAGCTCAGATGGTCATATCAGGTCAGCTGATGTGTTGACAAAGGGTCAAGGTTATACCCGACCGGTGGCTCGCCTGGTCATCCTGCCGGCCTTACCAAAGGATGGACTTAAGGCCCCAACACTGACTAGTTAAGTCGCCTTTCATGGAAGCAAAGATGCTCTGCATCTTTGGGGGCGGCTGTATTAAAGGCTCCTGTAAGAGGGACCTTTATTATGAAACTGGAGTCGTAATAGTACTTCGGTAAAGGGCAGTGTAGTTTGATGACCTGCCGCTGTTTGCTGTGTTTGAGTGATCTGTCCGAGCCATCAGCTGCAAGGATGATACTTTCACTTTGTTCGTGGGGATTTTTGCAGATTTAATATCAAGGTGGTAGTCACTGACCACAAAGTAAGCCTATTTTATTTATATTTGTGTTTACAGTGATCGCTACAGTGTTATATGCGTTTGTACCATATGAACATGCCCAGACATGTCCTGTAACGATCGTTCTGTAGTATTCAGATCGGGAATATTACTTAACAGGTAATTATTCATTCTTTATCAAGATGTAAATCAGTGTTATGATGTCTTAATGACGTGATGTTGTTCTGTTAAGCTGCTACAATACCAGACGAGTGATTAGCGTTCTGTTTATGCAAATGTTACTCCGATGCACCACGATTCTATCCATATATGGGAACTTTGTTCATAGGGACAAATGATCACTCATGACTTGTAGTTTTCTGTGAAATACCTTGTTTCCCTTCATTTAACTGTATGTTCAGTAGAGAAATGCCAATTATGTGAATTATGAATGCTTTGGTTTCATTATGTAACCGTAAATATTACTATTGTTTATCTATATCTTTAGCTTATTCATTTCTTTATTGTACTTATTTTGCAGACTATCTACACCAGGGGTGGCGAACTCCGGTCCTGGAGAGCCGCAGCCCTGCAGAGTTCAGCTCCAACCCTAATTAAAACTCACCTGCCTGTAGCTTCCTAGTAACTGTTCAGACCTTGATTAGCTTGTTCAGGTGTGTTTGATTAGGGTTGAAGCAAAACTCTGCAGGGCTGCGGCTCTCCAGGACCGATGTTCGCCACCCCTGATCTACACCTTTGATTGTACCTCTGTGGCCCTTCCTTTTCTCTACTAATACACCATAGAAAGCTAATCACCTGTCTCTTCATTATTGGTGCTCTGACCGGCACCCAGGCACTCATCCATTACCTGATCAGAACCTAACAGTCCCAAAGTCTCTCCAACATACATTATTGGGGACAGCTACATTCGCCGTGGGGAAAAACACGCAAGGGAGACCATCGGGACGAACCTTAGTCTGGATGCCCATGTCCGGTGGTTTGGCTGGGGTGGCATGGTTTGGAGAAACCTCCTATCCTTTCTTGATCAGTGCCTTCGAGGAAGAGCTGTGCCAGATGTCCTGTTGATCCACTGTGGCGGAAATTATCTTGAAAACATTAAAAGTGTGAAGCTCGTCGCAGGGATCAAGATGAAAATCATCTTCTCTGCCATCACCCAGCGACGCCGGTGGAGGTCTGACCACCCAAAGAAAATTGACAAAGCCTGGCGTTATGTCAACAGTGTGCTGGCTGCCTTTATTTTGTCTATTGGTGGAATGATTGTACATTTTTTGCATGATGAAGTTCATTTAACCCATCTGGGAAATTATATATTTTTAAACAACATTGCCTGGTGTCTGAAAGACCAAATCCAGTAGGGTGATGCTGGATTTGGATTTCCCACCAAAAGTTTTGGCATTAAAAATGTCCAGGATTTTTATACTTTGTGATGTTTAATGTGCACTCTTTTGTTAATGTAAAAAGGAAATCCATCACACTGTTCTGTCACAGCTTTTCCTCTTCCTCCCCCTTCTTCTCTTTTATCTTCTTAATCCTTTGCTTTACCCCAGCCATTCCACCTGACAGACTTCCTCAATTTTCTCCATGGTGAATGTAGTCTGGAGTTTGTTTCTGGTTCTGCTTACTTTTGTATGAATAAATATATGATGCAATACTGATTACAATACACATTTGGTGAGTCCTCAACGTTGTCACCGGGTGGCAAAGGGGTCTGATTCTGAGGTAGCATCTGTAATTACACACATAAAGATCAGTCAGTGCAAATTGCTTTCAGTTAAAACAGACCAGATATGCATTTTAGTCTGGGACTACACTCTAAAAAACGTTGGGTTATTTACTGTACCCAATATCTGGGTTAAACATTTTGGGTCGTTTTGTTGGGTTATTCCTATGTTTATTGGGTTATTTCTATAACAACACAACCAGTTGGGTTAAAATTTTAAATTCCAACGGTCGATCGGTGCAACTGCGACAGATGACACAGTTGTAATAGTATGTGTGCGTTAGAAACTATACCGGTTTGGAGCAACTTGAGGGTGAGTAAATGATGACAAAAGTTTCATTTTTGGGTGAACTATCCCTGTGAGAGAAATCACACAAGCAAGAGTACTGTGAAGGTGTCTTTAAATAGCTGAGTTAAGGCTGCTTGTGCCTGCTCAAAATACTCTGTATAGCATTGCAGCATTAAACAGTATGTAAAGACACATGAAAGCTACTTTCAGAAGTGCTTCTGTGCCATCTTTGTAATGTGAATTTTGACTCTAGATCAATATAGATCAGGTATGAGAACACAGAAAACCACAGCCTGCTGATATAGAGTCTTAACTGCATGATTACGAGAGTGATATATAGTTTTCACATAACTTAAATGTCATTCTATATGTCATTGATACACTGACATTACCACCCACTAGCATAACAATGTAACATGCAGGAGTTAAAAAATCCCCACACCTGTCTATAATGATACAAACACCACTCTTGTAACACTCGGCTAATATAACAGACATTAATCCATTATTACATCAGTAAGAAGTCAAGTGAAAGACCATGGCTTAGAAAAGTGTGGGTTTTTTTCCATTTTCCCCCCCAATTCTTGTTCAGTGATTAATCTATTGTTCTTCCTATTTAAGAGGGTCTTTGGAGATTGCATTAAAGTTGCATTAAAACCCCGACATCCTCCTTCATTGCCATACAAAGTGGGTAAGTGCATCTTTTATGACAATACATTTTTGGGGAATATTTGATCCAATGTATGTATGCATATTAGCCATTTTAAATTTCTGTTTAAAGGTTGGAACAAATTTCATTCTGTATTTGGAGGAGGAGGAGGAGGAGGAGGAGCAACAAAGGCGATACCCTCATGTCCTGCAGTTTTGGGATACAATCCATCCTTCATCATTGTGGGAGAAATGGCATTGAAGCAAGACCGTCTTTTTACAAGCAGTTGATACATGGTTTAGATTATTTTAAATTTTGAACATTGCATATCCCAAGCCTGTTTCAGCTGTAATTACATTGTCTGTACTAGCTTTGTTCTGTTTGTTTGTTTATTTGTGAATTTATATTTATCTTGTAAACTAAAACAATTGCAAGCAACCTAATGTGATAAGGAAGTGATTAATAAGACAATTTCAACCAGTTATTTAATTTAATACAGGTTTTTGCAACTTTAAATGTAATAGAAATAGTGTTTTCAAAATATTTGTATGCTGTGTATTATTATTGATTTACATAGCAATACTACTACTACTACTAATAATAATAAATAGGTTTAATGCAATTGATGTATGAAATTTTAAATTGTAAACATCCTTTTAAGTTAGTAGTTTGACTGTTTTATTCTGAATACAGTTTACACTCCAAACTTTCAAGTTTACATTGTACATTATGAGTACATTACACATTGTGTTCACAAATAAAAGTAAAACCAAAAAACTTAATAAATTAAAATAATAATAATGCCAGGATGGTTAAAGCAAAAAAACAATTTGTCCATATAACCCTACAAATTAGTTATTTTTTAACCCAATGCATTGGGTTACTAACTTACTACCCAATCCATTGGGTTAAAATAACCCAACGTTAGGTAGGTGCTATAGTAACCCACCATTGGGTTATCTGTTGGGTAATTTTTAACCCAACTATTTTAAGTGAGTAGGCTTAAGCCTTATCTGTGAAACTGAGTGCAAACTGACTGATTTAAGAACTGACCCCATTAGGCTATACAGTGGGGCAAAAAAGTATTTAGTCAGCCACCAATTGTGCAAGTTCTCCCACTTAAAAAGATGAGAGAGGCCTGTAATTTTCATCATAGGTATACCTCAACTATGAGAGACAAAATGAGAAAAAAAAATCCAGAAAATCACATTGTAGGATTTTTAAAGAATTAATTGGTAAATTCCTCGGTAAAATAAGTATTTGGTCACCTACAAACAAGCAAGAGTTCTGGCTCTCACAGACCTGTAACTTCTTATTTAAGAGGCTCCTCTGTCCTCCACACGTTACCTGTATTAATGGCATCTGTTTGAACTCATTATCAGTATAAAAGACACCTGTCCACAACCTCAAACAGTCACACTCCAAAAACTCCACCATGGCAAAGAATGAACCCTAAAGGATTTGTTTTTGCTAATGGACTCTGTAGCAGCTGTATTGGGTGTGAGGTAACTGATACTACCTACTGGACAGGTTGCATTAATCTGAGAAGCATAAAACATGTGGTTGTACTAAGAGGGTTTGCAGATCAGTTACAGGAAAATTGCACTAAGGATTCATCCACCTAAATTATGAAATTGTCTCAAAATGTACTAACCTTCTTTTAAGTGTTCTCTCTCAAAATGTACTTATCTTAATTTAAGTATCCTCTCTCTTCAGCTTCTCCAATGAGCCTAAGGCAGGGACAGATTAATTTATTTTGTTTTATACATTTTTTTAACACACCAGATCAAAAAACATTTCAACATACAGTAACATACAGTAGGTGGCCCAACTTAGTTGAAAGCCCACTCACCATGACAAGGTGCAGGCCATGAGTGGGGACACAAGACAAGACATACTTGACAAACGAGACAAATGCAGACGGGACAAAAACACAGATAAAGAAAGTGTGCTTAAAGAAAATGAACATCATTTTAAAATGTAAATTCTTAACAATATACAAAAATATAAACAATATAACACAAATATAACATTTACATAGACATATATAATGTGAACATTTAATTTTCCCAAACTGAAATGAAAGGAATCATTTTTTAAGTTTTTTGGTTTTACTTTTATTTGTGAACACAATGTGTAATGTACTCATAATGTACAATGTAAACTTGAAAGTCTGGAGTGTAAACTGTATTCAGAATAAAACAGTCAAACTACTAACTTAAAAGGATGTTTACAATTTAAAATTTCATACATCAATTGCATTAAACCTATTTACATGGAAGTGCAGTGAAACAATTTATTCACAAGGGCTTCCTGTGACAAAAGAGCTTATGAAATTTTCTACTCTGTTTATACAACCTATCAGAAAAGTAACAACATATTAAGAGAATGAGGGATCTAGTCGATGATTCAGTCCTGTTCATGCGGACTGTAAATCATCACCAGCAGCAGCAGAACTTCAGGAGGATCGGCCGAGTCAATGTTTCTTCTGTGAATGATTCAGTCATGTTTATGCAGACTGTAAATCATCACCAGCAGCAGCAGAACTTCAGCAGGATTGGCTGAGTCAATGTTTCTCTTTTGTCAGATTCAGTCCTGCTTATGTGGACCTCATTAACACCACAAGCAACAATATTGCTGGGTGCCGCTCTTTGTACTGACCTTGTGTCACTAGTAGCATTCTAATAAACAGATAACTGCTAGTATACGTGCGTTTAATAATAACTATTATTTCAAATAAATATAATTAATTATATAATAAACATATATGTGTTTATATACTTTATGTATTATTTACTTATTATTTATTTATTTACATTATTAATAGTAGCCTATATTATAATAACTTATAATGGACTACTTGCACTGAGCCTCGTGATGCACCATTTTGATGACGTCAAAATCCGGACATTTTATAGAGAGAGAAGAAGAGATATTCTTATGATTAAAGAGCTTTGTTTACAACTTTAACTTTAGAACCACTTAAACTCTCCAAAATCGCGTTAAAAATGTTTATGCTTCATTTACATAGCCTTCCTTATATGGTATCAGCCCATATATGGGTTGATTTGAAGCTTGGAGTGTCTTCTTTAAGAAAAATACCATAAATTTTGGTTTTAGGATTCATAAAGCAGTAAAATTAAGCTTAGAAATTTATTGTTCCCACACACAAATTTCTGCCTAACAATTGCGAATAATTTTTCTGAAGAATGTGTATTTTATATATTTTTCACAAAACAGTCAAGTCATATATCACAAGAAAGCTCTCATTCTCAGGAATTTGACTATGTAGATTTATTTCATTGTGTGACAATCACAGATCGAATGATCTTCAATAGAATCGCGATGAGAAAATTATCACCTCTAAGCAAATTTTCGTATGGGTTACATTCCTACTGGTAGCACTGCTTCAGTCAGCCGCAAACAGCCACAAATATCTATATACTCTTTATGATCTTTTAGATTAGGATCTTTTCTTTCAAACAAGACCATTTTCACGTTTCTGCGTGCTAAACATTCAGGATGCGCGCGCATCATGGTTGCAGAAAACCCGGGAGTGAGGGGGAACCAGGGAAACTGAATTCACCGGAACACCGGTATATGTCACTGAGTAACACATTTGCATAATCCCCGCCGGCCCGCGAAATACGAACAGAGTCTGACCTGCCCACAAACACTTCCGTGGGGGAGGTCCAAGATGGCGCTCTGATCAGATGCATGTTGATGAGCTCTGCAAACTCAGCTGTTTATTTTGTCTTGTAATGCAGTTAGAAAAGTTTTGAACTCTTAATTTGTACCAGATCACATTTAACCAGTGTTAAATTTGTAGTAGCTGTCAAAATGGGAAAACCTAAGAAAAGAAAAAGTAGGAATGGAACTCAAGCTGCTGCTTATGCTAACAAAAATGCTAATGAGACAAGTTAAGCCCGAAAAGAACTTCTGACAGAGAACATGCATGACTACATAAGCCATGATACTGATTCTGCAGAATTCATGCTGTGTGAGGAAGAATTTCCCTGTCTTCCAGAAACCCCATGTAAGTCCCCTGCCATCAAACAACGCAAGACCGAGAGCGCTGACACAACTGCCATCCTCTCACAACTCGGGGAGCTTTCGAGGCTGATTAATAATCGTTCTGATGCTTTGGAAAAGATGGTGGGGGAAAACTCACGTGCGCTAGTATGAAAGAAACAATCAACGAAAATACCAGACAGATTTCTAGAGTGAAGGATGTGATTGACTTTATGAGTGCCGAAGTAAAAGATCTGGAAGTCAAAGTCGGTGCGACTGAGTCACTAGCCAAGAGAGTCGAGTTTAACTTGCATGGACAGGAGAAACGGCTTCTGCACCTTGAAGCTTACTCATGTCGTTGGAGTATTAGAGTTCACGGGGTCCCTGAAAGTGAAAGAGAAAATGTCCGAGGTAAGATCATCGATGTTTGCCAGCAGCTTCTGCCAAATGCGAAAGACAAACTCCGGGATGCCGTGGATACCGTTCATCGCCTGGGTCGAAAACGGCTGAACGACAGCAAGCCCAGAGGAATCATCATACAGTTTACCTCTTGTTTTCAACGCGACGCGGTCTGGCGTGCTGCTAAGGATTCCATTTTCCTTAGAAATAACAACCTGAAAATATCCGAGGATCTGTCTCAAGCAGATAGAGAACGAAGAAACCAGTTATGGCCCGTCGTGGAAAAGGCCAGAAAAGAAAATACGCGGGCTTATTTTGTGGGTGGAAGGGCATTTGTAGAGGGAGCTGAGATTTTCCCTCCTGAATGACTAAAATAAGTTTCTCGTTTATTCTTATTATCTCTTGACTTTAATATTGCTTCCATCCTTTTGGCTTGTTGGCCCTCTTCAATGTTCTGGACCATCATCAGTCTACAGTTCTTCCAAGGACACTGAAGACACTCGTCTGGCGGCACTACACTTTTGATTACTATGTAAGACATTTAATATGCTGCCTTTTCACAAGATTTAAATAGTTCTATTCTAGAACGTGTTATAGTTTGGTGGGACATGTAGTTATTGAGACGTTGTAGTATGCTTCAGATATGGGTTTTGTCTAGTTTGTATATTACGATACAGTCTCCTCATGACTTAAAAGATCTGGTATTATACTTATGTTCTTACATTTAATTTAAAGTATTACTTAAGAATTTCATACTGCATTTTAATATATTTTTTCTATTGTTTGAGTTGTGGTTCTCATCCTTGTTCATTTCCTGACCGGTTAAAGTTCTATACAAGTTATTTGTTTTGCTTCTCTAGGTCTATTCAATTGTATTTATTTATTTTTCAGTCACCCTTTCTTTGTTTTGTTTCATGTCTTTATCTGTTGTTTCTTTAAATGCTAGAGGGCTAAGAAATCTCACTAAGAGAAAGGCTGTTTTCTTATATCTCAAACAATTTAAATCAGATTTTTGTTTCCTCCAAGAATGTCACTCATCAGTAGAGGATCTTAATTTCTGGAGGTCACAATGGGGACTGGACATATGGATGTCTCATGGTACGACACATTCAGCCGGTGTATGCATTCTAAAAAATCAGTTTAAAGGGAAGGTGTTATTCAGTGCAAGTGACGTAGGTGGTCGTTTTATCAGTCTCGTTACTGAAACTTCAAATTTGACTTGTATCCTTGTTTGTGTTTACGGTTATAACCAGCAGAAAGAAAATGAAGCCTTTATTAGTCGTTTAGAGGAACATGTGTTAAAATTATTGACTAAATACCCAAATTCCATGCTTATCTTTGGTGGTGATTTTAATGTGGCTTTAGATAGCAGCATAGACAGATGGCCTCCAAAACTCCCTGACAATAGTAGTTTATACTTGAAAATGTTTATGCAAAGATTCTCTTTGATGGATAGCTGGAGAGAGTTGCATCCCTCTCAAAAGATGTTCACATGGAGTAATAACTCTCTCTCCTCCCAGTCCCGAATTGACATGTGGCTTATTTCTAAGGAATTATGCAATACCTCTTCTGACATTTTACCATCCCCATTTTCTGATCACAAGAGTATCTTTATTCGTGCCCATTTCCTTGCTTCTGATGATGTGCGCGGGTTCTGTTCTTACTGGAAACTTAACAATTCTGTTCTCTCTTATAGTGAAGTAAAAGATGAAATCAATAAAATAATTCACAAAAATTGGAATAAAGCAAGAGAAGAGAACAGTTACAGCAGCAATTGGGAATTTACTAAATACGAAATTGGCAAATATCTTAGAAAATTTAGTAGTGATGTGGCAAAAAAGAAAAAAATTTATGAAAATACCGTTATATGCAAAATCACTAATCTTTTATCTAAAAATGTGGATTTACTTGATTGTGAAAAAGTAGAATTGGTTGAATTACAGTGCAAATTAGACAACATATATAAACACAAAGCTGAAGGGGCATTTATTAGATCGTGCAGAAAATGGATTGAAGAGGGTGAACAGAACTCTGCGCACTTTTTCAGACTGGAAAGGCAGCAAGCTAAAAACAACCAAATTCAAAAACTAATGATTAATGGTAATATTAGTGATGACCCAAAAAATATTGCAAAGTTTTGTGCCAAATTTTACAGTGATTTGTATACTTCTAAATTATCCCAACAACATATGAATGATTTCTTTAAATCTTTACCTAATATAAACCAGCTGAGTGACTTGGATAAACATTTTTGTGATGCCTCAATCACACGGAAGGAGATAGAGGAAGCTATTAACTCTTTAAAAGCTAACAAATCCCCCGGAACAGACGGTCTCAGCTCAGAATTTTACAGGCTGTTTAGTCATAGTATAGCACCATTCTTGTTAAAGGTTTATGAGGAAAGTATAGAGAAAACATTACTTCCAGCCACATTATGTCAAGGATTAATAACGCTTATCCCAAAATTAAATAAAGATCCCCTCTTAATAGACAATTGGCGTCCAATTACATTATTAAATAATGATTATAAAATTATTGCTTTAGTTCTAGCAAAAAGATTGAAATATGTTTTGAACTCCGTAATTGACGAAACACAATCAGGATTTATGCAGAAAAGGCACATTTCTAATAATATACGGTTAGTACTAGATATGTTAGATTATTCAGATTTAATAGACGGTGATGGTTTCATTTTCTTTTTAGATTATTACAAAGCTTTTGACACATTGGAACACACATTTTTATTTCAGGCTCTACAAAAAATTGGCTTTGGTGATGCTTTTTGCAAGATGGTCCAAATGCTGTACATAAACGGAAACAGCGCTATCAAATTAAGTAATGGTACTTCACCTAGATTCTTTTTAAAATGAGGAGTTCGACAAGGATGTCCAGTTTCCCCTTACCTGTTCCTAATTGCAACACAGTTTCTTAGCACACATATCAACAATAGTCAGTTAAAGGGTATCACAACTGGCAACACTAAAATTAAAATTAGTCAATTAGCGGACGATACAGCTTTGTTCTTGAATGATTCGCCACAAATTCCATTGGCTTTGGATATTCTTCAGTCTTTTTCTGAAGCTTCGGGATTAAATTTAAACTTTAACAAATGCGAATTGCTACCAATTAAAGATTGCTCTCTTACTTCAATTGAGGATATTGCTGTCAAAAATAGGGTAACTTATCTTGGTATATTAATTACTAAAGATGAATGTAGGTGCTCAGCAAACTTCAAACCTATTATTACCAAAACACAAAAAAAAATGCAATTGCTGGTTACAAAGGGATCTGTCACTAAAGGCAGAACGCTACTTACTAAGGCAGAGGGTCTGTCTCGTTTGGCCTACGCAGCTCAGTCTCTTTTTGTGGATAAGCCCACGTCTAAATTAATTAATGAGGTTTTAACAAAATTCCTATGGAGAAATAAATCTCACTATTTGAGAAAATCAGTCATATTAAACACATATAATAATGGTGGTCTGAATTTTATTGATTTTGATTCCCTCAACAATACATTTAAAAT
>NW_015506796.1:34954-35979 GCF_001515645.1 Sinocyclocheilus grahami
AAAAAAAATGCAATTGCTGGTTACAAAGGGATCTGTCACTAAAAGGCAGAACGCTGCTTACTAAGGCAGAGGGTCTGTCTCGTTTGGCCTACGCAGCTCAGTCTCTTTTTGTGGATAAGCCCACGTCTCAATTAATTAATGAGGTTTTAATAAAGTTCCTATGGAAAAATAAATCTCATTATTTGAGAAAATCAGTCATATTAAACGCATATAATAATGGTGGTCTGAATTTTATTGATTTTGATTCCCTCAACAATACATTTAAAATTAATTGGCTGAACCAATATCTAGCCAAACCATCTTCTATTTGGAATGTTTTTCCTCAACTTGTTTTTTCACAAGTTGGTGGTATTCACTTTCTCTTAATGTGTAATTATGATATACCCAAACTCCCTATCAAACTTTCCAACTTTCATCGACAGGTTCTCTTAGCATGGGCACTAATTTATAAGCATAACTTTTCACCACAAAGATGTTTTATTTGGAACAATAAGAACATTTTATTCAAGAATAAGTCTCTGTTTTATGATAGTTGGTTCAGTAATGGTTTATTATTGGTGGAACAGTTGTTTAATGAGCCAGGTCTTTTGTTCAGGTACTCAATTTCTTTCCAAATACCAATAACGCCAAAAGAATTTGCTACAGTTTTGGGAGCTATCCCCTCTGGTTTATGTATGCTTTTTAAAAACTGTAATTACTTATCAGTATCTACTGCTTCCTTTCCTAAACCTTGTGATACTCCTGTTGGTAAAATTTGTTTCTCTGAGTCGAAAGCCAAAAATTATAAAATACGATCTTTATTTCTTAAGAATCTGATTTCTGTTCCACCTGTGATTTCCTTTTGGAATAACTTGTTTGTTAACCTTAATTGGAAAAAAATCTGGTCTCTACAGCAAAAATTCTTTCTCACAAACAAGGTGAAAGAAATTTCTTTTAAGCTCATACACAGGTTCTACCCCGTAAAGAAGTTTATACAAAGATTTAAATCTGACATTGAGCTTACATGCTCTTTTTGTTCGAATTCT
>NW_015506796.1:36620-39847 GCF_001515645.1 Sinocyclocheilus grahami
TGACTTAAAAGATCTGGTATTATACTTATGTTCTTACATTTCATTTAAAGTATTACTTAAGAATTTCATACTGCATTTTAATATATTTTTTCTATTGTTTGAGTTGTGGTTCTCATCCTTGTTCATTTCCTGAGCGGTTAAAGTTCTATACAGGTTATTTGTTTTGCTTCTCTAGGTTTATTCAATTGTATTTATTTATTTTTCAGTCACCTTTTTTTTTTTTGTTTCATGTCTTTATCTGTTGTTTCTTTAAATGCTAGAGGGCTAAGAAATCTCACTAAGAGAAAGGCTGTTTTCTTATATCTCAAACAATTTAAATCAGATTTTTGTTTCCTCCAAGAATGTCACTCATCAGTAGAGGATCTTAATTTCTGGAGGTCACAATGGGGACTGGACATATGGATGTCTCATGGTACGACACATTCAGCCGGTGTATGCATTCTAAAAAATCAGTTTAAAGGGAAGGTGTTATTCAGTGCAAGTGACGTAGGTGGTCGTTTTATCAGTCTCGTTACTGAAACTTCAAATCCACCTGTAAACCTGTCTTCTCTGTCTTTCTAAAAGAAATGGAAAATTATTTGAATGTAATTTCAGTATCTACTAATAAGAAAGCTATAACGACTGTTAGGATTTGCTCTGCCTTTGATCTCTTTATGTAATTGTCACGAATCCGGTCCATGAACTTCCAATTTCATTGACTCTCGCACTACACACTGTTGCACATCACCCCGGACTACATTTCTCATCATGCATTGCACTGATTGCACTCAGCACGGATTGCACACAGCTGTTCACACTGATTGCACCCAGCTGTTTCATATCACTCCCTCACTATTTAACACTCACTCTGATCTGCCGAGTATTGTTTCAGCGTTTATCACTCCCCTAGTGATAGCTACACTACAGAGCCCTCAGTCGTTTCCCAGCCTTAGCCTTAGCCTTAACCGCGTTCTCGGTTTCTGATCTTCGCCTGGTTTCCTGGACTTCTCCCCTAGTCTTGCCCCTTCTGATTCTGTCTGCAGTTCATCGACCCACGCTAGCCCTAGGATTATTCTTGTGTTTTGCCCGCCATATACCTGTCTGCCTCAGTTTGACCCTGCCTGCTTCATGACCATGTCTCTGTCTTCTCCACAATAAAAGCTTTGCGAATGGATCCGCACGTCTCACGTCTCGTCAGCCCCATAACAGTAATCATGTTTAGATGATGGCCCTCTTATCCTTATCTTTATTTTTATTTTATTCTTTTTGGGATTTGTTTCCATTTTATTTTTGTGGTTGATATTATGTGATGTATGCTTATTCTTTGTATGTTTCCGTTCCTTGCAATAAAAAAGAAGAAACAAAACAAAAAACCGTTCCGCTAGTTGGTGTGTTTACATCATGTTGAAAAGATGCTGTGTTCAAGGATAACACAGAAATACAATTCGAACCTTTTGTGTGCATGTCATTTTACAAAGGACTGCTTCTCTAATCTTGGCTTTTATCTTCGTTGATTTCTAATCTTCTTTATTTGGACTAACAAGCTCTCCGAACCACAACCTGTAAGTACAATCGATACGTTATGTGCACATTTTCAATTGAGTGCTCATAATATCAAGTTTTTGTGCTAATATGTGATGTATACCTAGTGCAGCTTTAGGTTTCCAGGTAAAGCACGATATTGCTGTCTTACTGAAGTAGTTCTGATAATTCGCTGTGAACCCACTATTTCCTAAGAATGTTTCGATTAATGTAGACTGACGTTGTAATTACTTCATTTAATAATAAAGAATGTAGCACACAGACTTCATAATCATTGTGAAATTGCTGTTTATTTTGCTGCACCGAATGCTCTTTAATGCGGGAGAGACGATCGAGTTAGGAAGGCTGGTGCCTGTGATACAGCTGTTCTGCGTTCTGATTAAAAGTTAAGACAGAGCGTCTTTTGTCTGTCGTTCTTCAAACATTACAGTAGACATATTTTGGTTTACAAACTGTATTGTTTCATCAGTTAGTCACGTTAGCACTCGGCTATAAGGTATCCACTATTATACACTGGGGCCCCCCAAGGATGTGTGCTGAGCCCCCTCCTCTTCACTCTGCTGACCCACGACTGCACACCGTCACACAACTCCAACCTCCTTATCAAGTTTGCGGATGACACGACTGTAGTGGGTCTCATTAGCACCTGAGCAGATAGTTGGTGCCTCTCTCCCCTCCCTTCAGGACATTTACAACACCCGTCTCACCCGCAAAGCCCTCTGCATTGCAGGTGATCCCACCCACCTGACACACAGCTTCTTCAGTCTGCTGCCATCAGGGAGGAGACTGCGGAGTCTCCAGGCCAGGACCAGCAGACTGAAGGACAGCTTCATCCATCAGGCTGTCAGGAAGCTGAACTCCCTCCCGACCTTGCCCCCCCTCCCCTCTTTTGCCCCACGCACCTCTGAACTCTGACCCTCTGACGGACTCTCCCACTCCCCCCTCCCTAATAAACACACACACTGTCACTTTAATCAATCAGCCTGAATAAGCTCTTTTGCACTACAAATCGTTTTTGCACTACAATCATTATATCTGCACTGTTGTTTACTTTACTGGTTTTGCACTCTATCTGCCATATGCCTTGTGCTTTATATTTATATTTTTTACATTTTACCTTATTTGTATAGTTGTATTTTGTATTTAATCTGTATCTATCTGTATTTATGTTCTACTGTAGTGCTATCTGTATGCACTAAGGGTCTGAGAGTAACGCAATTTCAATTCTCTGTGTGTATGTGCTGTACATGTGGAAGAATTGACAATAAAGCAGACTTGACTTGACTTGACTGTCAATGGTAGCACTCGCTAACTTGCTCAAGGACTCCTCTCTGTGCCAATCACAACTGGCTTGGCCAGCTGAACAATCAGAGCAGAGTAGGCTTATGTGAGGGAGGGGTTTGCTCCGAACGTCGTCGTCTCCTTCTTGGTGTTTAATGGCGGATGGCATACAACTTTTAGGTGCATTACCGCCACCTACTGATTAGGAGTGTGGATCAGGACCGTACTCTTCTACTCTTCACTAAATTCTATTATATAATCCCGTGTCCTTTAAATAACACATTAAAAATTGAAAGTTTTTATCCCCTGATTCATTCCCCAAAATGTTCATCAAATTAAGTTTTTCTTTATTTTTCTTGAGGACATCAATCAGTATCTTTCTTTCCTTTCCGTATCTTGGACACTTCATTATAACATGCTCTACA
>NW_015506796.1:41381-42573 GCF_001515645.1 Sinocyclocheilus grahami
TGAAGGACAGCTTCATCCATCAGGCTGTCAGGAAGCTGAACTCCCTCCCGACCTTGCCCCCCCTCCCCTCTTTTGCCCCACGCACCTCTGAACTCTGACCCTCTGACGGACTCTCCCACTCCCCCCTCCCTAATAAACACACACACTGTCACTTTAATCAATCAGCCTGAATAAGCTCTTTTGCACTACAAATCGTTTTTGCACTACAATCATTATATCTGCACTGTTGTTTACTTTACTGGTTTTGCACTCTATCTGCCATATGCCTTGTGCTTTATATTTATATTTTTTACATTTTACCTTATTTGTATAGTTGTATTTTGTATTTAATCTGTATCTATCTGTATTTATGTTCTACTGTAGTGCTATCTGTATGCACTAAGGGTCTGAGAGTAACGCAATTTCAATTCTCTGTGTGTATGTGCTGTACATGTGGAAGAATTGACAATAAAGCAGACTTGACTTGACTTGACTGTCAATGGTAGCACTCGCTAACTTGCTCAAGGACTCCTCTCTGTGCCAATCACAACTGGCTTGGCCAGCTGAACAATCAGAGCAGAGTAGGCTTATGTGAGGGAGGGGTTTGCTCCGAACGTCGTCGTCTCCTTCTTGGTGTTTAATGGCGGATGGCATACAACTTTTAGGTGCATTACCGCCACCTACTGATTAGGAGTGTGGATCAGGATCGTACTCTTCACTAAATTCTATTATATAATCCAGTGTCCTTTAAATAACGCATTAAAAATTGAAAGTTTTTATCCCCTGATTTATTCCCCAAAATGTTCATCAAATTAAGTTTTTCTTTATTTTTCTTGAGGACATCAATCAGTATCTTTCTTTCCTTTCCGTATCTTGGACACTTCATTATAACATGCTCTACATTTTCCTCCATATTACAATATTCACATTTTCCAGTTTCATGTCTTCCCATTCTCTTCAAACTGCTATTAAGAGCAGTATGGCCAAATCTAAGCCTTGAGATTATAGTTTCCTCATGTCTATTTCTTTCTGTTTCTCTGTACTTACCAACAATTTTTTGAATGCTATAAAACCATCTCCCTGTTCTTTCTTCTTCCCAATATTTCTGCCATCTATTCTTCACATGTTGCTTGATTACACACTTCATTTCACTCTTACCATACTTTATCTGCATATCTATGTCTACTTTCTTTGTTGCTTCCTTTGCATATTC
>NW_015506796.1:42616-51309 GCF_001515645.1 Sinocyclocheilus grahami
TTATCTGCATATCTATGTCTACTTTCTTTGTTGATTCCTTTGCATATTCGTCTGCTAACTCATTTCCTTTTACTCCCACATGCACTGGTACCCAACAGAATGCTACATAAATTCCCATCATCTGGATCCTATATATTGTTAGAAGAATCTCAATCATTATATCTGCTCTGCTCTCTGAATGACATGTTTTAATTGTAATTAAAGATGAACTTGAATCAGAACATATGAGTGTCCGCATTGGCTTATTTTCCTCCACCCATTGCAATGCCAGTACAATTGCAATCATTTCACCAGTGTAAATTGACAAATTATCTGTGATTCTTTTACTGACTTTGACATTAAATTCTGGGATACTAAATGCCACACCTACTTTGTCTTCCATATTTTTCGATGCATCAGAATATATTTGAACATAACCATAATAATTTTCATGAATGTACTTATGTGCTATTTGAACATTTTATTTTAACGTATCCTTATTTTCCTCACTTAACAATGTCATATCTACCGTAGGTTGAGATATTAACCACAGAGGGATTTTTAACCACGAACTGTAGGGCTTATTGGAGTTTCACCAATTTCCATTTCTTTTACCACTCTAGGCACTTCCCATCCAAAACTTTTGATTTCTTTCTTTCCTTTTTCCCAGAAAGGTTTTAGAACTACCCTAGCTGGGTGTTCTTAACTATGTCCTAATATATTGACCCAATATCTTAGTGACAGTTCAATTCTTCTAAGATCTAAAGGTAGCAGCAGATTGATACACTATACTCCCATAATCAAATGCAGATCTTATCAATTCTGTATATATACTTCTTAGAGCCATCCTCTCAGACCCCCATTCTTTCCCCACTGAACATCTCATAACATTCATTACCCTTTTACATTTATCAACTATTTTTTTAATGTGTATTTTAAATGTGAGTTTTTCATCAAACCATATACCCAAAAATGTAAAACATGATACTCTTTCTATATCTTGACCATATAATTTCAATTTTACCTCTTTACAAATCCTACATTTTGAAAAGAATACATTTTTTGTTTTTTTCAACAGAGAATCTAAAACCCCACTTATATAACCACCTTTCTACTTCTGTTATTGCTTCTTGCACTTTCCTTACAACAAACTCTAAATTCCTCCCTCGTTTCCAGATTGCACCATCATCTGCATAAAGATAAATTCCTATTCCTTTTTCAACACTTAAAAACACATCATTAACCATAATAGAAAATAATAAAGGACTAATTATACTCCCTTGTGGTGTTCCATTTTCTACCTTTATTATCTCTGAAAATTCTTTCCCAATCTTTACTTGAATAGATCTTCCAAATAGAAAACCTTTAATCCATCTTATAATTTTTCCTTTAACTCCTGCTTTTCTCAATTTAATTATTAACCATTCTTTCCACATCATATCATAAGCTTTCTCGATGTCAAAAAATACTGCCACTACACTTTCTCTATTAGCCTGAGCTCTTCGTATTTCATGTTCTAAACATACTGTAGGGTCTTGCTCCGAACTTGCTTGGAACGAATAGTTTCGAAATCATTGGCAAATGACTCTAATATTAAAGGGGTCATATGATGCTTTTTTAAAGATCATTATTTTGTGTATTTGGTGTAGCAGAATATGTTGACATGCTTTAATGTTCAAAAAACACATTATTTTTTAAAATACTGTACATTATTGTAAGTCCTCTATGCCCCGCCTCTCTGAAACACTTCGTTTCTACAACGTCCCTCCTTCTGACAAACGCAGTCTGCTCTGATTGGCCAGCTGACTCAGTGCATTGTGATTGGTCGAACACCGCAAGCACTCGTCGGAAACGTAATGCCCCTTACCATAATCGCGAGCTTCATCTTTCAAAATAAATGTAAAGACAGTAAATAATGTCATTAGTTTTACCATCAGTTCAAGCCCGAAAGGGGAACAGACACAGTAATGATGCAGTACACAAGCCGCGATTAAGACAGCTGACTCTACTGTGATGTGACGCTCTCACTCACACACACACATACACACAAACACACACACGATGCGCAAAACTCAGCATTTGAACAGTCAATAGCAAATACTTAAACTAATAACAAAACAGTAGCTGATTCAGGAGTGCCAGATTGTCATAGCAAAGTCAGAATTACCTCCTCTCCTAGGTTCACGAAACGGCCGTCCATAAAATGCATTGCTGTTCTGTTGTAAGTAATCTTAAAGATTTCTAAATGCATCTACTTTCGGAAGGCCAAATAAAGTGCTTTTGCTTTCGCACTGAAACACACAGCGTCTCCCTGACATGGCTGCTTCAACACTAACTGCGGTTACTGAAACCACGCCTTTTTTCTTTGCGTGCACATTTGGGCGCATTATGCAAATATTCCCACATAGTGACCTAGATATGTGGGGGCGTGTTAGAACGAGCCGTTTTAGTGGGTCGTGGCAGAGTCTTAACTTTGATAAAGAATATCTCTTTGGGTTTGTGACTTTAGTCTTTGCAACTTCACAGATCTTATCTATGCACAATCAGCTTGTAACACTCCAAAGAGAAAGGAAAACTTGAAATCGCATCATATGACCCCTTTAAGTGTATATTCTGAGAAAATTACAATGTTTTCTGACCTTAGATGCATTTAAACCTGTTGTAGGGGACTCCAACACAATATCAGGACACTTTAAAATACCATATGTCCTGCTCTTTAAAGTTTTAATTTTGATTTTGATGACCTACCCCACAAGCTGATGCCACTCTATACTTTTTTTTTTTCTCATTGTTTGTTTTTAGATGAAGACTATTCTCAGAGTTTGGTCAATCATGCCGTGAGTGTTTGCAGGAAAACATGAACAAAATACAGTATAAGATAAGTAAAGGAAAGTCCTTCTACGAGACAGTGTTTAAACTGAGATTGTGATGTACTTTAGAGCTTTTTCTGGTCGGTCTACAATGTGGCCACGTGACACAAGGCCTCAATCTTACTATTTCTCTGTTACATGTACATCTATTTCATTTAGAGCACATAAAGTTACACATTACAAATTGAAGATGGTGTGGAAACACTATTTTCTTTGTACGTGTCTCTAAACATGACTTTAATAAATCAGTTGTTTTAAGCGAAAGCGATGATTCAGTCAGTTTTATTCAGTCTTTTTGTTTTAGGCGTCTGCCTTTTAGTTTTGTTCCAGGAAACAGGGGCAAATGTAATTGAGCGTTGTCATGTCTGGCTGTTCTTCTTTAAGAAAACATGAGGCCAGCAGTTTTTTAACATCTCTTAATTCTCTTAATTTTTCACGATTTTAAATGTTTAGCTTTAGTCAGTTACAAAAGTGCCAGGCATGAAGTTTATATGTATTGTTAAATAATTATGATAGAGTTACAGGTTCTGGTTAGTCAGATGTCTGTAAGCTGCGAAATCTTGACAGTAAATGTGACAAAGACGAGAGTGTTTCTCAAACAGTCCTCTGTATTATCGTTTAATAAAATATAACATTGAATGTCACTAAGACAAATTCTGTAACAGCGTTCATAAATGAATAAACTTACAGATCTTTATAGTGATAATAAGCAAATGTAGCCTAACATCACAAATGCTTGTTCTAAGTCTTTCACGCACCAGGCTTATTCCTGGTAAGTATACCTAAAATGCTAGATATCTTGACTTTATCCTAGTGTTTAACGGCACTGTGCTAGGCCTCGTCACACCGTTGTGAGATATAAACCACAAAGTTTTTCATGGCATTACACTGAAACCAGAACAATTTTATGTTTCCATGACCTTGCTCGTTCTTTCTGTTTGAATTTGTTTACCGCAGTTTCACCACTCTTGTAGTATTTTGCTTGCTTGGTGTAATTGTTAGGCCTTGGGCTTTTTTTTCTAGATTTTGCTGTCATGTTAACAAGTTCTTTGTTCATATACATCTTGATTTAATAAAATATTGCTTTAAACCGCCGTCTTCATTTGAGACTTTTACGTTATATAATTAATACTATCCTAGTTTATATCAGATATAAGATACAATATCGTTTCTTAATTATTTTCCGTCTACACTCATACATTGTATTAGGTCTACTTGTTTTCTTTTTATTAAATTGATTAGTGTGGAGACGTCGCGTTTGGTCTCGTTCTGTATCGCGTATCTTGTCAGTGTCTGTGCTTGCTTGGCCATTTGTTGTGGAAAAAATAAGGAAAGTGTGTTCAAGCGCCAGCAGAAAACAGTGTAAAGAAATAGTCTTTGAGAGAAGCAGTCTTTATCAGCGGAAGTTAAAAGCAGCTCGTAAGTGTATTTAATTTTCTCATTAGTCTTTAGTGCAGTTGTCGTTGCTAGGAAACGCTTGTTTTGTTTACTGTGTGGAGACGTGCTGATATCACGTTTGGTCTCTTTCTGTATCGCGTATCTTGTCAGTGTCTGCGCTTGCTTGGCCATTTGTTGTGGAAAAAATAAGGAAAGTGTGTCCAGCTGAATTAATTTAGTATTTTGTTCGACGGGTATAAAAAAGCTTAGTTTACCGCGGCAGCCGTCGCGTGACGGCCTCCTCGTGTGAAGACCGAAGAGTGTAAAGACCAGACACCGGCAAAGGATAAGTATCGCTTTTTATTTCTCAAATGTTAAGTTTTGAAATTTTGTTGTATGCATTTGTCATTTTTATTTAATTTCTTTATTTTTAAAATGTGTATAAGTAGTATTTATAAAGTTTTAACTTTTAGTTTTGGATCTGTTTTTAGTTGTTTTAATACTACAATTGATTGCTTCTGTTGTCCTCATTTGTAAGTCGCTTTGGATAAAAGCGTCTGCTAAATGACTAAATAAATAAAATGATTAAAAAAATAAAAATCTATTTGTAAAATTGCTCATTTGTAAGTCGCTTTGGATAAAGGCGTATGCAAAATCATTCAAATTCAAAAATTGAACTCGGAAAAAGGATAACGAGTGAGGCGATTCAAACTTTTATTTACCTTTTATTATATGTATTGAAGAAAATGATCAAATTGCCATTACAAACAGTGATCTAGCCAGAAAAGAAAATCTCTGCATGCCAACATGTTTTTGTCTAGTGTGAAATTGACTAGCATCTCAATAATTTCACATATCATGGAACCATAATGTTTTGAGACCAGCGTCCAATCCGTTACACACGTACACAGACAGAGAACCTCATTAACATGCATCTCATCGCTACATACAGACATCACATACTGAATTTTTTGTTACGCAGATTGGCTCTTTTCTGGTAATAAACATGCTCGTTAAATCGGGCCATGGATTATTTTTCAGGTTTCTTACAACGTCCATTTCATTCTTGAGATTGGTTACATGCTTGGTATCCCCTGTACAATCATGATTTGGATCGGACGCATCGTCGATGATCTTATGCATAAAATAATAATTTGGTCTCTGTAATGCGGTTTAAACATAGTATTTTACAGGACACGTTTTTCCCGCGGCGCAGTCGCACTGCAGTTGCTCATCCGCAGCAGCGCCAGAACTCCAGTCATGCTCCATCAGCTTCTGCGTAGCGTCAGACGTCCTTTTCAGAATTCGATCCTCTCCAAGACGTAAACTTTGTTTCCTAATTGATAATGTTGAATGTCCGTTTCCTAGAATCTGGATTGACTGTTTTAATCCACGACGGTACAAGCCACAATGCTTTGAATTTCGGTAAATGGGTTAGACATTTTATTAAATCAAGCAAATTCACAGAAATATTGATGTATATGAACAAAAAGCTCGATTACCGGTTTCAAGGTATACCGCGATTTGAAAATGTCACGGTTTCAAAAACGCTAATATGTTCGGTTATACCGTTCCTGCGGTATGCGCTGTTTTTCATGTTTCCTCAAAGACTGAAAGTGTAGCAATCCCTCAGGTTGAGTGTAATGTAGAGAGTAACACGCCCCCTCCCCCTCCTGTTGGTGCGAGCGAGAGGTCAATCACGTGTGTGTAGGATGGCCGAAGGAGCTTCCTCTGGAACTTACGCGATCGGCAACCGGCCGTTTATTGTTTTATTGCAGCCGATCTCTGTTCTGGACTTGTGTTGCAATGCATATAATTTTCCAAATGTCGTTTATGTGAAAATATTAAGTCTGTAAACGCCCGTTAAGAGAGGCCAGATACGCTGAAGACGGACGCAGAGAAAAATACTGTAGCAGGCAGATCACTCACTGTTCATGATGCACGAACTATTGGAAGAAAGTCCTAAATATTGATTTGGGGTATATATGAATGTGTTTCTGAGGGGAACTGACTGTCTTCAGAAACGTTTAGATGGTATTTTCTTTTCATCTCGTATAATTCACATTAAAGCAGTGTTTCAGCGCAGCTCTGCTTTGTTTACTGCGATAACCACCCAGACAGCACACATACGTTGGGCCGATGTCGACCCGACGTACAAAACTCCATCGGCACGATGTCGCTCGGGGATCGTTTGCTAATAGGGAAGATGTCGCCGCGACGTCGGCCTCTGATCGCAAATGCTCTCCGGCCGATGTTTGGACGATGCAGCTGTAAATACCGGCGGTTCACCGGCGTTTTGCTCATCGTTACGGACCAGCCGCGGCAGCAGCCGCTGGTTTATAATAAAACAATACACACCACTCTCAATAAAGGTTGCAATATTTGTCAGTTTTGTATGTTCATGTACAGTTGCCGTCCTCTGAAGTCTTCACAAGTGTGGCTGGATCCAACCTCTAGTAACCTTGGGATGGGCATCCCGAGATAGAAACAGGAAAACAAAAGGAGAAAGATTAGCATAGCTGCTGTTCATATTATTTCAGACAAAAGACGACTTATTTCATCACATAAAACTGTAGTGCAAGGTTATGAGATGTGTTATGTGAATACTTGGCTAAAAATATGTATTTTTTTAATAGTTTTATTTTCAGATATAATATGTGAAACAAAACATATATTGCATACATAACATTACAAGCATTAGTTTTCTTTTACAAAAGCAAAAGTATATAGCAAAAAAAAGAAATAAAGAACAAACATGCAACTCAGGAATCATCTATTTAGCTGCAATAATTATTAATATAAAATCTAAAAAATATAGTATTTCCTTGCAACTAATTTGCAATAAGAGAAGGTAAATATTCGAGAAAAGAGCCCCAATTTTTTTTTAATGATTTTGGTGATTTCCTAACCCTCCTGATTCCTAATTCCTAGAGGATTTTCTCAGGGGTGCAGTATGAAATGAGCTCGTTGATCCAATGTTTTCTAGATGGAGAATGAGTCGACTTCCAGTTCACTTTTCCCAGCCGTACCAGCTAAAAGTGTGAAGTATGCCTAGGTCTTCCCCAAAGACCCTCAGCTCCCTCATGGATTTGCTGCTGAAATGGTATGTTTTCCAAACCATATTGAGGTTGTAAACTTTCCCAATCATTGGGTTTTCCTTTTGCACTGACAACAGAGCCAGATCAAGCCTACACAGAAAAGTGTAATCAGAAAAGGCTACCCAAGAAATGTATAGGACTGATAGTTAGCTTCATGTTTACGTACCTGTGAGGCATACAATGGAAAGGAACAATGTAGTTCCCTGCCTCTGCCTGGACAAGGGATATTACCCCCCGCTTGTGTCCAAGATTTACAGCTGCCCCATCTGCCCCCCCATGGCTAGTTTTTTTTTCAGCCAATTTTTGCACTGTGGTCCTAGAGCAGAGAATGCCTCTTTTGCTTCTGCATAAATGCCTTAAAAAAACAACAACAAATTAATTTATAATATCACACTATTCAAACAAATCCATACTTTAACATTTTAATGTTGATATAAACCACATCATCAAGTAAATAAATTATTTTCATTATTTAACAGGGCTGACAACTTTTGGTAATTGAATAATTTCTTTGTGTTTTTATTAGGGAAAATCTTTTCATGATTTGGTTCATAAGCTTGAGTTATGATTACAATCTCAATTCAATAAAGATTCATTTGGATAAATATCAGGTACAGTAATTTTTCTAAAGGAAATAAATCTCTCTTAATGCTGTAAACTATGCAGGGAACCCTGTTAGCTGGTATTATTATTAAAGGTTAAAACTATCAATTTATTGTATAAAATAAAAAAGTGATTTTTACAATAATTTTATGCTCTCAGTGTGGAGCTTTATAGATTCATGTTTGAAGTTTGAACACCCTTTTGCAAATTTTGTGTTCTCTGCCCTAGTTCCACACTGTGTACAATATAGTATACCCAATACATTACATTACTCTCTTTTTTGTAGCCACTCAAATTCTCGCAGCCATTCTGTACGGAATTTAACACATTTCTTTTTAGCTGCAAGAGTTTGCCCTTCACTCGCATGCTCCTTCTCTTGTTCTTTGTCTAGATCTGCCTTCTCTACTTCGGCTGAGATACTGTCTTTAGACGTTGAGGCGTTTTTGCTAAAATATGAGATAATAGACCGCTTCATCATGAGCTCTAATAAATGACAGACAGTGAGACAAGCGTTTTAGCGCGCTTTGATAGCCTTGAGTGAGCATGTGTACCCGAGAGGACGATAGAATGGCGGTGGAGGGAAAGCGAAAACGGAGAGTGATTGGATGAGCCTTTAACCTAATCACCTGCGCATTCATTTTAAATAAAATTATATTTGCATTTTTCAGTCGCACCAATGCAACCTCTAAAAACATTTAGTATACAGTATATATATAGATAGATAGATAGAAATATACACACACACACATTTTGCCAAAGGAAATAA
>NW_015506796.1:51319-51857 GCF_001515645.1 Sinocyclocheilus grahami
TTCATTTTTCCACCCATGAACGAAAAACGAAAATTTAAGATGAATGAAAAAGTCTACTTTTTCGTCTACATTTGTCTACTTTCAATATTAAATAAAAAAACGAATGATCGAATGATACACGGATTCTAATGCTCTAAAAAAAAGTGTTTCATGTGATCCCTTAGTAAATGTATTATTTGTCCTCATTATTTGGGGAACAGTTCGTCTCTTTAGAATGGACTACACATGCCACAGTATTATTTAAGTGGGTGGAACATCATAACTGCCGTTACACTACCGTTCATAAGTTTGGGGTCAGTAAGATGCTTCTGCTCACCAAGGCTGTATTTATTTGATCAAAATAACACTATGGTTTTTTTTATGTGAATGTATTGTGAAATATAATTTATTTCTGTGGTCAAAGCTGAACATTCATTACTCCAGTCTTCAGTGTCACATGATCTTCAGAAATCATTCTTATATGCTGATTTGCTGCTCAAGAAACATTTATTTTTATTATCAATGTCTTATCAATTATCAAAAGTTAGAACAAACATTT
>NW_015506796.1:57072-57947 GCF_001515645.1 Sinocyclocheilus grahami
TTGAAATCTTGGAGCTTCCCATCTGTTCTGTAGAGTTTCTTTCTGTCCTCCTGAAATCACAGAACAATTTATCAATATTGAACTTGTTTTCAGCCGATTATACTCTGCATGTAAGTGACCTCATCGGGTCACAGTACAGTGTATATGATTAGGTTAAGTACATATTTAAGTCCTATTTCCAATAACCCATTGACAAATCGCCAGCAAAACCTTTACAGATCTATCAAAACATCTCATACACATGAAGATTTGATTAAAAGCCCAAAGTTTCATAAACAAGAGCTCAATCTACAGAGTTAGCCTACCTCTCTGAAAACGGTTGAGATGCTAATAGACTTTTTCGAAGAGGCTAAACCATTTATATAAAATAAATATTCAGTAGAAACACGCCAATTACAAGTAAGAAACGTGTCAGGAACGTTTGTATGTAATATTTGTGTGATTTTAGGGACTAAACTTACCTGAAAGCAGTGAAAACAGCAGCGAGAGACGTTTCCATGGCAACTCTGCTCCCAGCTCGCGCAGAGCTCAACGCACTCACAGCATTTACACAAATAAACATCTAGAGTTAAAACATCACATTAATAATTTACAGTCTCAAACAATTATTATTCGATAATTAATTTAAACTCAGTTTTGTAGTTGAAAAGCAACACAAACAATAGCTCACCGTAGAAACGGATTCTTTCTGGTAACGTTAGCCTACAACAGTGGAAAACACGGCGAAAAAGCAGTTAGGACTTCGCTTTAATAACATTTGCCCTCCGAGAAATGGCTGGAAATACATTAAGGCGCTAACAATAATATTAAACATCGCTAAGTTATCGTGACCGTTAGCTAAACGAGAAACAGTTGGCTGTAAATGAGCCCCAGTC
>NW_015506796.1:58389-67172 GCF_001515645.1 Sinocyclocheilus grahami
AAAACACGGCGGAAAAGCAGTTAGGACTTCGCTTTAATAACATTTTCCCTCCGAGAAATGGCTGGAAATACATTAAGGCGCTAACAATAATATTAAAAATCGCTAAGTTATCGTGACTGTTAGCTAAGTTACCGTTAGTTGGAAATGAGCCCCAGTCTCTTCACCTGTGCTGTAGCACACCAAGTGCTTGTAACGTTACCTTGAAGTGTCACAGAATTAACAAAATGGAATTTTTTTCTAATTTAGCTCAAGTGAAATCTTACCTGAAAGCCCCAGATGTCGCGGGATGAGTCTCTTCTCTCTGTAGGTTGCTACGTTATATAAAAAGAGACGAATAACGGCTCCAGCAAACAGAAAAGCGCGGCATCGGCCTCCGGTCGTGAGCCGACTCAGAGCCGACGCTTGATGAGCTGAGAAACAGAGCACTGACCGAATTATATCGACCTATGCCTGGCCGACACTTATTCGATGTTTCAGATAATGAGGCCGACGTTTCACTCTTGGGCCGACGTCGACCAGACGTACGTGTGCTGTCCGGGTAGTGTTACCTGCCAGTGAAGACTGCTGTCTGTCTTTGTTTATGCTGCTGCTATGTTTTCTGTAATGTGTTCATATAATACAAACCATCTCATTTCATAACAGAGGCATATGCAGATGCATATATTGGAGTAAAATAAATGTCTCAATCTAAAGACTTCTCCTGCTCTCCTGATTCTCTGACACTGAAATGTGGTCCATATTTGGCCGCCTCAACCAGTTGTAAATTAAATGTAGTAAGGTTTACTACATTAGTTTGGTCCTTCGAGCCGGATTGAGAGCTACATCAAACAAGTATGGACCCAACAGAAAGTGACACAGAGACAATGGATAGACCTCGCCGCAGGACAAATCTGCCACCTCACCTGGATGATTATGAGGTTGGCTACCAACCCACAGAAGACCATCCTCCTAAAGCTTCTATCCCCTGTCCCAGTCAACGTAGAAGCAGCTCGAGGAAAACGTCTCGCAGCAGTACCAGCTCTCATTCCAGGACCAGTAGGCGTTCCATTACCTCCACTGGCGTTTATCTTCCACCAGAACTCTCTAATGTCCAGACTGCTGTTTTGGAGGAGAATATTAAGCAGAGACAGTTTGACAGTCTCCGGCAGCAGATATAGGAGGACTCACTCGCTGACATGGAATATCAGCAGCTGCAGACACAAGCAAAAGAAGCTCAGCGCATTCAAGAGGAGGCTCTCGCAGTTAATGAGGCTTTGTCCAAGCATCTAGAGAGACAGCGCAAGCTGCAACAAGCAGAGACTGAACTCGAGGTAGCAAAGCTTGTATCTTCCATGCTTACTAAAGATACTGGTTCAGCCACTCCTGTGCCTTCAGGCTCACCAACCAGCACTTTGCCTCCACCTCAACCTAATCAGAGTAGTCCAGCCATGAGTCCACAGTCTCCCTTGTTGTCTCAGCAACCCTTTACTCAGTCACCAGCAGTGACATCATCCGTACGGCCTTCCTCAGCTGATCAGATAATGCTGGATGATGCGTCACAGCTGTTACTTAGACCACTTGCGCTGAGATTACCTACCACTGAATCCGTGAGTGTTTCTTTTCCTCTAGCACTCCACTTGCCACAAGCAGTTTCATCACCAGTCTCTACAGTATCTCAGACTACCCCTATAACTGCACCATTATGCACAGTGATGTCAGCATCGTATGTGGCACCTCAGCCTTCCTCAATAGCCACAGTTATGTTCACTGCTGCGCACCCCATGAGTATGAGCATGCCGTCTGTGCCACAGCAGCCTACTACTGCCGCCTACAAGTCCATATGTGATACATCACATATGTGATACATCAATCATTGATACCTCCAGTGAGTACACATGCACATCAGCTGCAACCTCCAGTTACTAGCCAGCAGGCATCAGCTATGCCACCTAATGCTAGCTTTGCTCAGCCACCCTCATTCCTGCACCTCCCCCACACACATTCTGCATACCCTGGTACAGAACTACTGTTTGCCTCAGCTTATGGCATCCCACAACCTAAGCTACCAGTGTTTGAAGGTGGTAATGAGAGTGACTTTGCCCTGTTAAAATTGGCATTGGACAATTTGTTAAGTAATCACAGCTATCTCAGTGAGCAGTACAAATACCACGTCCTGTTAAGCCATTTGAAGCTTGCCAGTGCTCAGCAGCTAGCTAAAGCCTACATGTATCATCCGCATCCATACTCAGCTGCGCTGCAGGCACTTCAGGACAAGTATGGGCAGCCAAGACAACATGTGCAGTCCGAGCTGGGTGCCATCATGAACAGTCCACCACTTAGACTGGGCGATGCTAATGCTTTTGACTCCTTTGCCTTATCGGTACAATCATCGGTAGGCATGTTGAGGACTCTTGAAGGCCAGAATGGTTATGAGCTCATGTGTGGCTCTCATGTGGATCGTCTGCTCAGCAAGTTGCCACCTGCCTGTCGTGATAGCTTTGTTGAATATTGCCTGAGCAAGAGTATTCTCCAGACAGGCACAGACAAAACCTATACACTCCCCGATCTGGCCACCTGGTTAGAGATTAAGTCCCAGGCGAAACGCATTTCCAGCCAAGCTGCAGCCTTGTTTCAGAGGGACTCACCCAAGTCCCATGGTAAACCTACAACATCTACCCATCCAAAGGAGCGATCTACACCTGTTCTGTTCACCAGTGAGATAGGCCAAAGGGCCTTGATGCTGCAGCACAGAAATCTAGCTCAAAGCCAAAGCCCAGGCCATATTGTCCTCATTGTGATAGCAGGGAACATTACCTCAATGCCTGTGACCAGTTTAAGAAACTAACTACAGCTCAAATTATCACTTGGATTAAAGAGGGAAAGCGCTGCTGGAGGTGTGGCCGAACACATGCAGTGGAGGTCGTCAACCTCAAGCGTCCATGTGGTGTCTGTAAAGAGTTACATCTTACAGTTCTGCATGATTCTGTTAATGACACTTCCAGGGCTGTTCTCATGGTCAGTTTGCCACCTACCAGGATTTACCTTGATCGTCCTAATCGTTCACCCAAGGTCATGCTGAAAGTGGTTAAAGTCCTTCTACACATTGGTCAACGGACTATGGAAACACATGCAGTTCTTGATGATGGGTCAGAGAGAACAGTAGTGCTTCAGCCAGTAGTGCAGCAGCTTAAATTATCTGGTACCCCTGAATTGCTCCCCTTGCAGACAATTCACCAGTGTCACACTGAACTCGCAGGATCATCTGTATCTTTTGAGGTGTCGTCAGTATCCAAGCCCATGAGGAAGTTTGCTATACACAATGCATTCACTGCTACCGGTCTGTGTCTAGCAGAGATCATAAACAGAACAAAGAGACTTACACCTTGCTGCAAAATGCCACCATCAGAGTGACAGTGGACTGTGTACAACAATATGCTACCCCATTGCTGAGATGAACCCCTCTGAGCTTAATCCATGCAGATAAAACAGCGGTTCTTCCCACTTTACGGTGTACTGAGTGCAGATTGGCACGGGATCCTGAGAGGGCTAACGTTTACTGCAGTGAGATCCGTAAGTTGGAGTCAGCTGGTTATGTGGCTAAGATAACTGCAGAGGAAGCGGACCAAAATGCAGAGTCCTGGTTCATTCCGCACCACATGGTGCAACACAATGGTAAACACAGTGTAGCATCTGGACCAATCAGGCACACCCTTTTTCATTTGATTTAACAAATCAATTATTCATTAGATTAACAAACATTCACAGACCAGTATAAATCTGTTCTGACAAAGCGTAAGTCTGAATCTCAGCTCAGCGGCATGTCCAAACTGTACCATAATGTATCATGCTTTAGTGAAGAAATCACAAAATTGCAGTATTGTTTAAATTGTTTCTTTGAAGAAGATATCTCAGTACAGTTATATCAAGGTAGATTTGAGTGTTGCTCCTCTTTCTACAGCATAAAGGCCTTATAGTTTATAATTAGATTGAAGCAATTCATCTACACTTTGACTGTATATATATATACAAGCCTAGCAACCTGGTGGTCATTACTGTTTTTTACTGTGAAATTAAAGATGTAAAACTGTACTTTAGTATTCATGTGTGAGGCACACATAATTACATATATGTTTAAACCGGCTTTAACTTACAGTTAACCCATTTTGGTTATTCTTTAAACAAGTGCAAGAAGTTTATTGTTAAATTAGAGAAGCACTCACAGAAGTGCTTATTTAATGCAACAAGTCTTGAAGGACTGAAAACACCACATTTTAAAACTGTGGGCAACTTCTTTGAAATAGGCAGACACTAAGCTGCTTGAATTGCACTGGCATGCATTGGTTACCATGACAACAACTTGTCACAGGAAGCGCTAACTCCACATAGCACACTGGTGATGCCATGTTGGAAACAAACCACCTTAAGCAGCTAAGCTAACACGACTTAGCATAGTTTAAATCTTAGGCTAAGCTACCAAATAACTTTTAACAATTAGGGGTTAGCACTCTTTACTTGAAGTTTTTAAATACAGCATGTGTGTAGCAGTGTGAATAATTTGAATTTAACCTAATCCCTGGTTTTGAATGTTTCACTTTATTTTTCTTCTTTTTGTTCTTTTTCTACGTTTCCCCATCTTCAATTCGTCTCAGCGAATGCAACTACCTTAGATGTATCCTTCCTGAATGCTATTGCTCAGTTACTAATTAATTAAATCTAAATTGAATTACATTTGAACTGTCTATCTAGAGAAGAATCATTAAGTTATTGTGTGTTTTTAGTAACACAGTGAATAACACGCTACGGAGGGCGGGGCACACACATGGTATGATCTAGGCATGGGAGCTGAACACGCAGCAGCTGTGACCAGCCATGGTGTGTTGCCCAACACAAATCTTACAGTTAATCATGAGTGCTACTGATTGTTCTTAATACCAGATTGATTACCCTGTTTTAATAATAGCAGTCAGCTAATTTTAAATCCATTTACATGTTATGCCCCCTTTTGTTCCACTTTGATTTGATGTTCTTTCTGAACTTCAAAAGGAACCAGAGACACTTCTATTTTTTCTTTATTTGTTTATTTTCAACACGTGCTCTAATTTTATGATCCTGTTACACAAGTCATCCAGACAAATACTAGGGCATAACCATAATCTTGAGCACCAAGCAATAAGCATAATCTGAATAGGAATGCTCTCCATCTTCCTTTTCCCTCCTCTACTTCACTTCCTCAGAGATTAAGCCTGTTGTGAAACATCGGTAAGTTCTGAGTGATAATTTGACAATAAGAGTAGTCTTATGTAGCGTCTGGACCAATCAAAAACACAATTTTTCATTTGATTGAACAAATCAGTTATTCATTAAATTAACAAGTCGTCACAGACCCCTCACCCAATAGACTGGGCGCCAGGATGTCTGCGAATGACCACAGGCCACTGGTTACCATGGCAACCACGTCACCTTTGCTAGACCAGAGCCATTTACGACCTAATGGAATGTGAGTAGGGAAAATCACTGCCTTTGAATTAGAAAGAGACACAGTGCCCAGTAGAAATGGACTCTTTTCTAATTAATCCATGGGAAAGCCTTTCTTTGAATGAACACACATATCCTTCAGGTCATTGTGTATGTTGTCTTTGAGATTTTATACTGTTTTATGCAGGCTTATGATGGAAACACTCATTCCTGTCATCTTGCCTATATGTAATCCTACCATGTTTAGTATCCATAAATTCGCCTTCTGATGATCTAAACGAGCGTGTATATTATATGTTGGTACATAGGCAATATATTAGTGTCCTGAGAATCTTTAGTAATTTCGATTCAAGTTCCATTTGCAAATTACCATGCCCTCACACAAAGGGTCATAAAAACTCCCCAGTATCTCAAAACTCCCACTTGGGATTCCGGCCTTTCTCATTGGACAAGCCCATCTTGAGAGGCGGGAATCTTCTCCGACCTTAAAGGCCTCACACCATCACACCATGTCAGAGTCAGTGGTTATGTTAGGTTTTGAGAAGATGTGAGCTACAACGCTCCAGGACATCCTAAATTTTGTAATTTTGTGTCGGCCTTGACTTTCCATTCACCAAGATTCTCTGACTCAAAACTGGTTCTTTTTCATCAACCAACTTCAGCAAAGAACAACTTGAACCTTTGGACTGCATCAAGCCTTTCTTTCAGACAGACAAGACGTGCAAGTATTCAAACTTAGCCTTATTAATTGATACATTAAGTATCATTTGCACCTTTTTACACTGAATAGAAATGCTCTCCTTTTCCTTCTGCTTTTCCCTTTTCTCCTTCATACCTCAGAGATTAAGCCTGTTGGGGAACCGTCAGCAAATTCTGAGTGATAATTTGACAATAATTTGACAGTAGTCTTAAGTCATCAATCAAAATCCTGTTTACGCCCTTTTCAGCAAAACATATGCTGACCCAAAACTATTTTAGCATTCACACTCTGTTTTGATCTTGTAGTAGTCTCTAGCCCTTACTCTCAACACCAGTGTGTCAAAACGTTGCAGATGCTCAGACTAACTGCCCAGAATGCAGAACAGAGAGGGCTGGCCAGGCGTCGTGAGGAACACCCCCTTTACCCAGGCCCGACGACCACCTCCTGAGCCGAAAGCGGCTGGACGCGGAGAGGGGGGTGCCTCCGACTCAGGACTCGGGCGAGAGTTGTGGCTACAAAAAGCTTGCCAAGGTCATCATCTTCCTGGCCCACAACCTCATGGGTCTGAAACAGGAGGTAAATGATCTCAAGCAACAGATCACAGCGGTAGCCCACAAGGACCCCAGCAAAATGGAGTTACAGGAGGAAATCAGTAGATTTAAAAAGGCTCTGACAGCTGCTGAACAGCAAGAGCACCTGGAAAAGGTAGCCAGAAAGGACCTGGAAAGGAAACACCCACACAAAATTACTATTAAAGCAGCAATTTCTGAGCTCTTAGACAAAGTTGCCAGAATTGAGACTCTGATCCAGCAGCTGAACAACACTCAAGACAAACTTGACATGGTCCAAAGAGAAGTCAGGTACTCTTATAGGCTGCAAAAGGAAACACAGTGGGAGAGACACCCTACTCCTGCATCCTCACTCAGCCGTGCAAACTCCCTCATATGCAACAAGCTACGAAGGGGAGAGCCAACACTTTCTGCTTAACAACTGACAGAACAGAACTGTAATACTTCCAAGCATCCCCGCAGCAGCGCATGATGTGACCCCCAGAAACCAGCAACCACAGATAGGAGGGGGTCCCTTCCAAGCATCCCTGCAGCAGCGCATGATGTGACCCCCAGAGACCTTGACAAGCTAGCCAGAAGAATCCCAGCATTCACATGGCCAGGAAAATAATAGTGTAGCGTCTGGACCAATCAGACACACCATTTTTCATTTGATTTAACAAATCAATTGTTCATTAGATTAAGAGGTCGTCACAGTCCCCTCACCCAATAAACTGGATGCCAGGATGTCTGCCACCAGGCCCCCCTGGTTACTATGGCAACCCTGACACCAGATACATTTACGGCCTCCTGGAATTTAGGTGGAGAAAATCGCTTCCTTGCCCATAAGGAAAATCCACAAGGGAAGGACTTTTCTTTGCTAATTAATTAATAGGAAAACCTTTCTTTGAATGAACACACATGATCCTTCAGGTCATGGTGTATATTATTGTCATCGTGTATTTTGTCTTTGAGATGGTATACTGTTTTATGCAGGCTTATGATCGAAACACTCACTCCTGTCAGCTTACATATATATATATATAACCCTACCATGTTTAGTATCTATGAATTAGTATTCGGATGATCTAATTGAGGGTGTATATTGTATGTTTATACCTACGCAACATATTAGTGTTCTAAGAGTCTCTAGTAATGTTGATCCAAGTTTCATATGCAAATTACCATGCTTTCAGACAAAGGGCCATAAAAACGCCCCAGTATCTCAGAACTCCCACTTTAGATTCCGGACTTCCTCATTAGCAGCCCATATAAATGGTACCAGAATAAATCGGTCTGATCTTGGGCGAAGAAATCCCCTTTTTCAGCACTGTGTAGGTGATCTGAGCGATGCTTTTCATTTCACTGATTTAAAGCCTTATTATGTGTTATATAGCTTGAATGTGCCTTCCTACAAGCAGTAGAGAGTTTTCAGTGCTATAATGTGTTTAAATCGTACGATAAGAAACTAACCTGATTTTAGCGAAGAAATCCTAATTTCTGTTGTTAGTAGAGGGTACGCCTTTTCTGACGGATAAATCTCAGATTGGCAGCCCATATAAATGGTACCAGAATAAATCAGTCTGATCTTGGGCAAAAAAATCCCCTTTTCAGCACTGTTGTATGTGATCTGAGCGATGCTCCTCATTTCACTGATTTAAGGCCTTATTATGTGTTACGTATCATTGTATTTCATTTTGACTCGCTCATGTGAAACATTTACGTAAAGTTAATGGTGTTATTTCTAGCGTAGCTAACTACGATTCCACTATTGCCTGTAAAGTGAATGTGCTGTTTTGATTAGTGAATGAAGTTGTATGGGACACATCATAACTGACTGTTATGCCCCGCATGAGTTTCCCATGCATGTTCACAGCAGTGCAAGTTCTGCTCCCCTTGCACCTGGTGTGAGCTTGCATTGGTCTCCTAGCAACCTGTGACCCTGGAAGTGTGAGCAGACTCTTCCGGTTAATCTGACAACAGCACCCACTTCACAGACCTTTGTGTAAACAAAGAACTGCGTGTAGCCAACGCTAACTCTTTAGCAGCCGCACAGGCATTTAAGCTAAGCCCTTTACCTC
>NW_015506796.1:68305-70727 GCF_001515645.1 Sinocyclocheilus grahami
ACATGGTTCAGAAAGAATTTAAACAGTCCTACCGACTGCGCATAGACTTAAGCAAAAGACAGCCGGCTGAACATCACGTCGCCAGCAGTGCATGCCCTCCACGCCTGTGCACAGCTACGAAGGGGGGGAAGGGAGCCAAAGCCTTCTGCTTGACACTTCACAAGTCAGCTCCCTGAAAACCCTGAAAACCTCTGCAGCTGCAGAAGAAAAAAAAAAAGTTTAATTCAGGCGAACCAAAACAATGCATGTGAATGCCACCTGCAAGCAGCCCGAGGTGAATTCAATGTCACAAATGAACGGGAATATGCTTGCAGACCACAAGGTGAACAGACAGGGAAAACACGAAACAGAACTTCCCCTGGGAAGCAGGCCCAGACCCCCTCAGCCAAGAGTCCGAATCACTGTTCACATGTCACCAGCCAGCAGCCACAGGGGGGGTGGGGCAGGGACCTTTCCAGAGGATCACTGCAGACACACACACCGTGTGACCCCACAGACCTCAACGAGCTGGCCAGAGACAATACATCTGGCAACCTAAATACTGCAGAGACCCTGAGGACATCAAAGGAACTGATCCTGCAGCCTCACCAGCAGTTTAAACAAGCCATCATAAAGGAATTCTCAGACCCAGAGTCTGAACATGGACTAATCGCTGCTGATTCTGAACTTCACAACTCAGAATCCAAAGCGGGCACCAGAAGGCACCCAGCATTGCCACAATGCAAAACCCTTCTACAGAAAGCCCCTAGCCAGAAGAGGACAGAGCCATCACCATGGCAACAGACCCAGGTTCCAGACCAACCACTGGGAAAAGCCATGGAAAAAGGCGTCCTCATCCTGCAAACACCACGGTATGTCCAACAGCAGCCCACCACAACATCCTCCTCCACACAACGGAGGCTACACAAGGACAGCTGGACACGCCTACCTCTGGGTTACAGGAGCTGCTGACACTCGCAAAAGAGCTCCTTGAACAAAACTCAACTAAGGAGTACTGAGAAGGACAAACCTCTGACTCCTTGCCTGCTGCAACACAGCATCAGACCCCTCCAAGGGAGGAGCATCCCTTGAAACCGGTCGACACCCCCAGAAGCAGCCAGACAACGTTGGATTGAGCAACGGGCCCACATGCCCAACAGCGAAAGCTCTACCAACACAACTCAGGCAAGCTCAAGGCGGTGCCGCCACAAGAGCCAAGCGACACCGCAAACATCAGATTTCTAGTGACGTTCGGGCAGAACAGAGAGCTAACAACCACCTGCTGCTCTCCTGCCATCATCACTAGGTCAGTCTGAAACTCTCTGCACACTACAAAATCTCCATAACAATTACCTGCAATCCCTGGAACCACCTGCACTCTCACCAGTGAGAGTCTAACCCGGCTGTTCCACATCGTGGGTACCACAGATAGCCTACTGGCTAACAACATCGACAAACAACCATCTTACCCAGACTAACTCAACAGGTGACACAGCCTCGACACCTGCTGCACAAGCTCGAGGACCCTCACCTTGCTACAGCCTACATCACCACAGCACACCACCTAACAGCATCCACCATGGCACCACAACCACTCCTGGAGGCAACAATAGCCAGAGAAGCCACCACTGTCTCCCAGCCGTGAGTGGCAGGTGCGTGTCTGGATTGTTCAGCACCTTTGACGTCGCTCGCTGTTGTCTATTGGATGGACAACAACGTTCGAAAGGGGGGAATTATGTAGCATTTGGACCAATCAGACACACAACTTTTTGTTATATTTAACAAATAATATCGAACTCCCCATCACCTAACCAAATGGCCAATTACGAGGGTCTATGGACCCTTCCCCCGAAATGCACCTAACACCTCAGAAAAGCAGAACAGGCCTCTGGTTCCATGGTAACCAATGCTGATATCACTGGTTTTATGGCCTAAAAGGAATGCAGGGGATAAACTCCCTCATTTTCCTCATAAGAAAGGCACAAATGCACAGGAGAAACTGACTTTTCTACTAATTAATTCATAGGAAAACCTTCTTTGAATGAACACCCATTTTCTTCAGGCCATTGTGTATATTATTGCTGTGTTGTATTTAATCTGTTGTATTATAGACTATTTTTATTCATGCTTACGATAAACCACTCATTCATATAAGTAACTCTACCATGTCTAGTATCTATGAATTCGTCTTCGGATGATCTAACTGAGAGTGCATATTACATGCTGATACCTCTGCAACATATGGATGTTCTAAGAATCATTACTAATTTCTGCATCAACACCCAAGTGAATTACATATGCAAAATACCATGCTTACAGACAAAGACTCATAAAAATCCTCAGTATGTCCAACCTCCCGCTTGGGATTTCAGCCTTCCTCATTGGACGAACCCATCTTGAGAGGCGTGAATCTCTGCAGGCTTTAAAGGCCACACTCCAAGAG
>NW_015506796.1:72339-79277 GCF_001515645.1 Sinocyclocheilus grahami
AACTGATCCTGCAGCCTCACCAGCAGCTTAAACCATCATAAAGGAATTTTCAGACCCAGAGTCTGAACATGGACTGATCACTGCTGATTCTGAACTTCACAACTCAGAATCCAAAGCGGGCACCAGAAGGCACCCAGCATTGCCACAATGCAAAACCCTTCTACAGAAAGCCCCTAGCCAGAAGAGGACAGAGCCATCACCATGGCAACAGACCCAGGTTCCAGACCAACCACTGGGAAAAGGCGTCCTCATCCTGCAAACACCACGGTATGTCCGACAGCAGTCCACCACAACATCCTCCTCCATGCCCTTCACACAGGTGCCGAACAGAGGCTACACAAGGACAGCTGGACACGCCTACTTCTGGGTTACAGGAGCTGCTGACACTTGCAAAAGAGCACCTTGAACAAAACTCAACTAAGGAGTACTTAGAAAGACAAACTTCTGACTCCTTGCCTGACGCAACACAGCATCAGACCTTTCCAAGGGAGGAGCATCCCTGGAAACCGGTCGACACCCCAGAAGTAGCCAGACAACGTTGGATTGAGCAATGGGCCCACATGCCCATCAGCGAAACCTCGACCAACACAATTCAGGCAAGCTCAAGTCGGTGCCGCCACAAGAGCCAAGCGACACCGCAAACATCAGATTTCTAGTGACGTTGAGCAAAGCAGAGGGCTAACAACCACCTGCCGCTCTCCTGCCATCATCACTAGGTCAGGCGGAAATTCTCTGCACACTACAGAATCGCCATAACAGTTCCCGGCAATCCCTGGAACCACCTGCACTCTCACCAGTGAGAGTCTAACCCGGCTGTTCCAAATCGCGGGTACCACGGATAGCCTACTGGCTAACAATATCGACAAACAACCATCTTACCCAGACTAACTCACTTCAGGATGACAGGTGACAGCCTCGACACCTGCTGCATAAGCTCGAGGACCCGCACCTTGCTACAGCCTACATCACCACAGCACACCACCTGACAGCATCCACCATGGCACCACAACCACTCCTGGAGGCAACAACAGCCAGAGAGCCACCACTGTCTCCCAGCCGTGAGTGGCAGGTGCGTGTCTGATTGATGTCAGGCACCTTTGACGTCGCTCGCTGTTGTCTATTCTACAGACAACAACGTTCGAAAGGGGGGATATTTGTAGCATCTGGACCAATCAGGCACACCATTTTTCATTTGATTTAACAAATCAATTATTCATTAGATTAACAAACATTCACAGACCCCTCACCCAATAAACATACTGGGTGCCAAGATGTCTGTGAACGAGGCCCAGGTCCCTGGTCCCCATGGCAACCACGACACCTTTGCTAGACCAGATGCATTTACGACCTAATGGCATGTTGAGAATTACCCCTCTCACTACAATTTCCATAGGAAAGACACTGCACGGTAGAAATTGACTCTTCTAATTAATCCATAGGAAAACCTTTCTTTGAATGAACACACATATCCTTCAGGTTATTGTGTATGTTGTCTTTGAGATTTTATACTGTTTTTATGCAGGCTTATGATGGAACCACTCGTTCCTGTCATCTTACCTATATGTAATCCTACCATGTTTAGTAATTGTACAGGATTCTAATTGGAATTTTATCATATTTTGGAACCATTCCTATAGGATTCCGTTAGGAATTGTCTTATCGGATGTTTGTCTTGTCCTGTCTTGTGTTCACAACAGAACTCCTCAAGACTGAGCCTAAAACTAGTTTTCTTCTTTTCTGTTACATTTGATCTATATTCAGTATTTTATCATTTATGTATTGAATAAATTGTATACATTAGAATTCCTGTACATGCCGTAGTTAGTCATGGATTTAGCCACTATTATACTGAGGTGAGTAGTTTGCAATGCATCCCAGGTTGCTAGTGCCAGAAAAAAAATAGAGATGCACCGATCGACCGGCCAAGGACTGGAATCAGCCAATTTCCCGCATGATCGACCCCGCCTTGTGACTGATCAGTCTCACATCTTACCAATTCTGAGTTGGTTTTGTTGCCAGCGGCACAGGCAATAACATAAACGGAGAATATATATCGTTAACAGTAGTAAACACGTTTAAAATCGTGCTTGACACACGAAAACAACATGCAGGGGTTAAAAAAAATCCTGAGCCTGAACTTTTTTCCGGGGGCGGGGCGGGGCAACTTTAAGATTTGAAAGGATACTATAACAAAGTTATTGCTTTCTTTATTCAAACTGATTTTCTTTTTCATGAATATATGGTTGACCTGAAAAATGAAAGCTGTATCATACACTTGGCAAATTAGGAGCTTTATCACCGCTTATCGACTCTAGGGGTGTGACAATACACTGAGCTCACGAGATGAGACAAAATACAGATACTTGGTTCACTAGAACGTGACAATATTTTAATGCTATTTTTAAGAAATTAAAATGAAAAGAAAATGTATTTTAATTACAAAAAGTAAAACAATGCAGTTGTATTTTGAAATATTTTAACTAATCTAGGGCTGTAACTAATGATTATTTATGTAATCAACTAATCTACTGATTATTTTGACAATTGAGTACTCTGATATTTTTTAGTAACACAAATAGACCTAAGTGAAAACCAGGCTTTAGTATGACTATTTATAAATAAACTAACGATGAGGCAATAATAATTGGCTCAAATAAAATATCAAAACCAAGAAATTACATGATTATATTAAACAATACTGTTAAAATACATAATGTAATATGCCTATATAATATGAACATAACCAATTTAAGTGAATTATGTATTAAAACAAATACCTGCAGAGGGCGCCAACGGCCTGGTGACGTTTCACTTTACAGCGTGATTAAACGATGTTTTAATGCATTTAATTTTAATATTTGGCCACATGCAGAAACTTTTATTTTGAAATCGCGATGTACAATACATGGCATATTTAGACATAGGTTGTATTCTCCTGTGTTGGCAAAGATTTATAAACGATTTAGGCTACGTTACAAATCTAGTGAGATAAAGCACACGTTAAGCAATTCAAATTCACGGCATATACAGAGGAAGAGTTTAACCCCTTTCACACATACAGTACTGGTAAATTACCGGTAAGTTACCATTAAGAGACCAAAAACAAATACCTGCAGAGGGCGCCAACGGCCTGGTGACGTTTCACTTTACAGCGTGATTAAACGATGTTTTAATGCATTTAATTTTAATATTTGGCCACATGCAGAAACTTTTATTTTGAAATCGCGATGTACAATACATGGCATATTTAGACATAGGTTGTATTCTCCTGTGTTGGCAAAGATTTATAAACGATTTAGGCTACGTTACAAATCTAGTGAGATAAAGCACACGTTAAGCAATTCAAATTCACGGCATATACAGAGGAAGAGTTTAGCCCCTTTCACAGTCTTTACTGGTAAGTTAAAGTGTAGATCATGTGTGAACAGGACCTTTTCAAAAATCCCGGTAAATATGTTCTGGCGATCATATCGTTCTTATGGAGATGACATGATTACTCTGAGCTGTTTATAAAGCTCCACTGCTTAATAAGGAGCTTTTCTATGTAAATATGCACTAGATGGACATCTTTGACCATTGCGCCTCGCAGCTTTTTGTCGCGCTTCTCCATTCATCAGGGCTGCGACTCTGCAATAGGTTGTTTGCAATCACGTGATTCTGATGACGCGCGAAATGCAGCTGGATTGCAGGAAATGATCTTTCTCCATAGAAATCACTAACAAAACTCAAAATGCCAGTGTTTTGCGTTGTTTATGGATGCTTAAATAGACCAAACCGAGAAACCACAAGGAGCTTTTATCGTGTACTACTGTTTCATTAACGTCACATACCTCACATAGCCCTGTTGGATGTTTACTTATTAAATGCATTGTACTGTTCAACCTTGTATGCCCCAATCGCAACCTTGTAATCATGGTCTGCTCCAACCTGATACTCTTCCCTTATCCACTGTTGATTGTATATGATACAAATGCCTACCTTTGGTATCTATGTCCCAATACTGCTGCCATAATTTCCAAATATTCATTTTGATAATTGATTTAATTTCTGACCTACTAAGAGGAATCTGAATATCAACTATTTCTCGTTCTATGGCCTTTTTTGCTAAATTATCTGCTTCTTCATTACCTCTCAACCCAATATGTGCCAGCATCCACAGAAACTGAACATTTATACTATTTTGCTTAAGTGAATATAATTCTTGAGAAATCTCTTATCATATCTTGTCTTATTTCTGACTTCTGCTGATTCAAACTTATTAGGGCTGAACTTAAATCTGAACATATTACTACCTTGGATATTTTAACTTCAGTAATCCACCTTATTGCCATCATTGCAAACATTTCTCCAGTAAACACTGATAAACAATCTGATATTCTACTGCTCTTATTTACTTTTAACTTTGGTATTACAAATGCAGAGCCCACATGACCCGTTTTTGGATTCTTTGAGGCATCTGTGAACATGTGCATATATTCTCCATACCTTGACCCCATATATTCCCTTACATCATATACCTCTGTTTCGTAAGCCCCTTCCTTTTGCCTTGTTTCTGATAAACTAAGATCAACTTTTGGTTGGGGCATAACCCACATTGCCACTGGAGATAAAGGAATTCTTGGAGCATGTCCTACCTCCTTCAGTCTCATATCGCTTACTAATTTTCCCACTCTCCAACCAAAACTATTACACTCTTTTTTTCTAGTGTTCCCAACTAGGTCTTAACACTTTCTTTGTAGGGTGATTTCCACTCTGACCTCTTAAATTTGCCCAATAGGATACTATTAACTGTTGTCTTCTTATCTGTAATGGCATTTCTCCCATCTCTACTTGAAGAGCTGAAACTGGAGAAGTTAGAAACGCTCCACAACAAATTCTTAGGGCTTGGGACTGAATTCTGTCCAATTTAATTAAAATAGATTTATTTTGCAGAGCCATATACTAAACAACCATAATCTATTATAGATCTTATCATGGATATATAGTTTTTAAAGCCAATCTATCTGCTCCCCATTCCTGGCCAGAAATACCCCTCATCACATTAACTACTGGCTTACATCTTATTGGATACTATTATGCGCGTCTCGTGTTTATAAGAGCAAAACTTTCTGATTGGTTAGTAATGTTAGTTTGGTTGAGAATGAAAGCTGTTCCTCTCATACTATTGGTCGGCGAACTCGTGAACTCAAAAGTGATATAATGTAGGGGTTTTTTTTCCCGCAGCCAAAAGCTGCATGCCGGAGATCCGGCACGGTGCCGGAGAACTTTAAACCCTGAACATGAGAATGAGTAAATAGTATGGATGTGACGAGATCTCGTGGCACTAGAACGTGACGATATCCTCGCAAAACAATTTGCAGTGTTTACATTAAAGCTGCAGGATTAATCGTTTAGCCTATAAATATGTTAGCAACAAAGAAAAGGTGCCTTGTTATTAAATTTTTACCTACTGAACCTATTAATATTTGGAAGAGTCTCTCATAGACTTGTAATCTTTGGACATTTGCGAGACTAGTAAAAAGGAAAATGGCATCTGTTTTGTTACATACAGCACCTCATTTTCAGTTAATTATTTCTACCTCTTTTCAGTCACAGAGCACTTTATTTTGAGTATAGTTCTTAGAAAGAAAATCCGAATCTGCAAATATCGGTACTAGCATGTCACACTTACAAAAAAAAAATCGGAAATCAGAATAGGCCAAGAAAATAGCAATCAGTGCATCTCTAGAAAACAGAAAAAAAAAACTTGACTAATTTTGTATGTTTCCTAACCTATATCTTTAAGTGACAGAACCATTCAGCAACTGAAACAAAGTATATTGCTCTGAAAAGTAGATAATATTCCAAATTCCTGAGTATGATTATACAAATGTATTTGCATCCTGTTGTTCTGAATATCTTAAAATATGGCAATCCTGCCAAAACTTGATTTTCAGAAAAGAATTACTTACTAATAATGTCAGACACTTTTTCAGAATCAAGTTGAGGCTTGGCTGCTTTGTATTTGAATGCATTGGAACATCTTCCCGTGTTGTGAGAGTGCCTCTTCCAAACACTGCCATCAAGAGGTCTTTTGTGGCTTTTTTGTGATCAGTCCATTTCACGTGGGCAAACTGTTCAGCGGCGATTGACGTGTTGGGGCCAATTCTTACCTGAAAACATTGAAACAATAACAGAATTCTAAGGTGACCTCAGTAATATTTTGTGATCAGCCCCCCCCAAAAAACCCTCTCAATTATCATTATAACTTTTTTTAAATTAAATAAATAACTTACTGTTGCAAAAATATTGCAAAATATTTGGGATCTGTACGATTTTTGTTTTTATTTTTATAACAATTTTATAAAATCCTATTATGGTAATTGAAAGGTTCCTAATTTTGTTTTGGAGGTCTCCTACAACAGGTTCACATGCATCCAAGGTCAAAAAACACTTTCATTTTCTCATTAAATACATTGCATATCACATTGTTCAATATTTCTCAAACGACTCCATGGATGAATCAGTCTCTTTAAATCCCTCTTTTCCGGAGAAGGGTGTTCCTGCACAACCGGAGGCTGCAGTTTCAGGACCGCATTTATAGGACCCTGGTGGTTTAGTTTGTAGTAATGTTTGTACATGTTGTTAAAGATATTGAATCTCAGGGGGAAAAAATTATTTCAATTGTGATTTTTGGTTTATAAATGCATCAGAAGTTAATTACAAAGTGTGTAATACCTGCTTTGAGTTAACCATTTTAAATGTAAATGAATTTACACTTAAAATATAAATGAAAAGTGTATTTCAGTCTTTAAACAACTGAAAAAGTGGAGTACCTTAAGTCTTAGTTTCTTGAAATATACTGTATATTGATTAGCCCCCTTAAGTTTAACTAGCTCGTTATCAGGTATAATAAAGATGGAATCAAATTAAATCAGCATTTGCAGTCACTAAATTAC